>NC_051235.1:3640000-3887500 GCF_015220715.1 Pygocentrus nattereri | reverse complement strand
TGTGTCACACTCCGGGGGAAGTGCGTGTGTGTGTGTGTGTGTGTGTGTAAGCTGTTGAACGTGGTCCATGAGTGCGAGGCAGCTGGCAGCACATGCTGGAAAACAATCTTATTTAACCTTAAAACACCTCAACTCCTACCTGCTAGCGGACGTGGCAGCAGTTCACCTGGTTCATTTCCGTTTAAATAAAGGCCTCGAGCGACGTATCGACTACGCTGGATAACAGCGATGATGCCGATTCGGTTTAGGCGATATAATTAGCTCGTCTGATATCTGATACACTTTAGCTTTTCAATCCCATTCAATTCTGTCTAATCTCGGGAGCTCTTCTCCTCCACACCCTGCTATTTGCTTTACACTGTTTAGGAAGATCAGTCGGTTTAAAAACCCATAAAGACTAAGTTAAGGAAGGTTTCCTTCTGGAAATGTGCTTCCTGTCTGTAAGATTCCCTCTGGTGTCGTTTCAAGAGAAGAAAAAACAGGAGACACCACTTTTTCATTTCCAATCGAAACCTCAGAGAGGAAGCCCATGTCATTTTTGTAGAATTCCTACTTAGTTCAAAAGTCAATCAGAGAGGTTTGGTGTGAAATGCTCCCAGCTCTGGAGCAGACGTGCCCAACTCCGGTCCTGGAGGGCCGGTCAGTGTCCAGCACAGTGTGGAGGTTTCCTCGCTCAAAACACACCCACTTAACCTGTCAATCCTCCAGGACGGGAGTTGGGCACCCTTGCTCTAGAGAGAGTCGGAACTGTTGATAGAAACCAGACGTCCACCTCTAAAAGCTCCCTCACAGAAAGCTACTACAGGACATACAGGACTCACTGATGACCGAGACGCTGTTTTATGATGGTTTTGATGGTTATGCCAGGCTTTCCACTATTTTGCCATTATAGACTTTCCATGTGACCACTCAGAAGACTCGTGTAGGTTCTCTGGTGGTTCTGGGCGGTAAATAAAGTGTCTATATCTGTGTTGTAGTCATGGCGACGCCTGGTTCCCATCACCACCACTGTAAAGACGTCTGAACCGTTTCACACCATCTAGAGCATCTAAAAGCATCAATACTCGCTTTACTATCATACTAATTGCGACTGTGTTGTTGGCGCCTCCAGTCAAAACAGTCCAGTGAGCAGCTGAGACTGTGCTAAATCTGGAAAACGTCCTGATATCATATTTTAATCTCTATCGTCCGGCTCTCAAACCAATCAATCCAAATCGAGCACTTCTCATCAGCCACTGGCCTTTTAAACGTTATACAGTGCAGGTCCAGGCTGCAGAATGGAGGAGGGTGAGGCTTTAAAAGGCCCTCTTTTTTTTTTTTTTTTTCAGGGACTGGGTGCAGCCCAAAGCAGATCCATTAGAGCCGGACTGGTCACGGGACTGGGGGGAGGGGGGTTTGTGGTCATCCATAATTAATTTTAAAGGCTAGAGAAAGATACCTTCTGCTCGCGGCCTGAGAAAGAAACGGGGCATTTTAGATACCCCCCCACCTCTCTCTCCGTGATCGGTGGGCTGCTGGGTCAGTCTAATTGTCTGCTATTAAATTACCCACTGGAATGTGAAAATCGGGGGGGGGGGGCTCCATCTCATCCAGACACGATGCAATAAAAAAAACGAGGCCACAAATTACAAAAACGCTTTCTAATTGCCTCGTCGAAATAATGGATCCTTTTTCGCAAGCAGAGCGTTATCGGCACTGTCGAAGATTCCCTCCACCCCTCCTCGGAACACGTTTAAGATGGGGTTTTATCTCCATCAGCATGACCAGCTCTTCCTGCGTGCTTGTATTAAAATACACAAATCAATAAGCTTCATAGATGAATATATACGTGGATGTGAACTGATTCAAATAAACTGATCAAAATACATTTTAAGCCAAAACCTGATCACAAACAGCGCCTCAGTCATCAGGAAGGGAATTCATTAACATCTCCTGTAGGAACTTGCTGTGAGGAGCTTTTAGAGGCGGACGTCTGGTTCCCATCGCCACCACTGTGAACGGCTCTGACTCGGGAAGTTTCTCTAGAACTGAGCGTTTCACACCAAACCGCTCTGAGCGACTCTGTTTACATCTCAAACGTTTAATTCTTGTTTTTCAGTTTTTCACATAATTTGAAAGAACCTGCCGTCATCTACATTGCATGTAAATTTCATGATGAATGGTCTAAAAGAGACGACCCAAAATCACTTTGAAAAATGTCTGGTTCCATTGACTTACAATAAAAGTAAAGAAGGTTTTTTCCTTCTTCTGTAAAGTTACCGTTTTGGAGATATGAGGTTTTCTTTCGACGACAGTGAGATTATATATTTTACACACACACATATATAATTATATCTATATAGAGGGGTGAATTCTAATGCTTTGTACAACCAGGTCATCCAAAGTGGTTTGATGTTCTGTTCTAGAGTCATTCTCTGTGGTTTTGATAGGAACCAGACGACGGAAAAGACTGATGCCTCTAAAAGCTCCTTCACAGAGAGCTATCAAATGAATCGGTTATAAATGCGCTGCCTGATACTTGAGACATTTTTCAATACCTCTGCGGTTTTGGCCTAAAATGTATTTTTAAATATCCACTCATGGTGGAAAGGTAGATGCAGGATGTTGTAAAGCAAAACAGGGCCCAAACATATTATAACCATATTTACCAGTTTTATCATCAACATTGCATGTCGCTGTTGTGGCAAGAAAACCTCTCCAAAACGGTGACTTTACAGGAGAAGGAAAAACCTGCTTTACTTTTAATGGAAGTCAATGGAACCAGAATTTTTTACAAGTCGTTTTGGGCCGTTTCTTTTAGTCCGTTCATCATGAAATTGACACACAACGTAAAGAACAACAGGTCTTCAAATCATGATAAAAACTGAAAAACGGCAAAAATTGAGATACGAGGTTTTATCACGAAATCAGCGATAGAAAAACGTGTAGGATCGCTATTTGCTTAGTAAAGGGAAATAAAAGATGCTACAGCCCTGTACTAGGCTGCACTTAAGAGATAAAACAGCAGTGAACCCTTTATATCTTCGTTTTGGACCTTTCGTCGACGTATCCGATACAGGCTATTAGCTTCAGGCCTACGTTTGGTCCCAAACCCAAAAAACATAGCACTTACGGCTACATAGAGGATTTCAGCCAATGTAGCACTGCCCCCTGCTGGTGAGATGTCATTATTATCAGTCTTGTTATAAATAAATAAATAAATAAATAAACAGAATAAATAAATAAACAGGCTTTCGTGCTGCTCTGAGCCGGTAGGGTGCCAGTTTACCCTGTCACCCAGAATGGTCATGCTGGTTGACCAGCACGCCAGCATCCAAAACACAGCCATGCTGCTCTATGTCGTTGTGAATAAACCTCAAGCTGGGAGCGAATGAGTCAAGAAGCCTACAAAGACTGTTAGCATATCACACCCATCTGTAGGCCATGAAGCTGCTGACTAGCTCAATTACGGCGCCACAGCGAATGCTTAGCGCCAGACGCCGCTCAGATAACGTAAAAGCGGAGACTGTTTACTTAACGCAGAGTTCAGTCCGCAGTCCAAACTTCCAAAGTCTGCTAACGCTTCCTTTCCTTCACCCATTACGACAGACGCTTCGTTGCACAACCCGAGTGACACTTGGACGGAGACTGAACTGGAACACCTGGCAGGAATGAGCGGAACGGCCTTCAACGTTCAGCAGTGAATTGTGGGAGGTTGATGGAGGACTTGGCAGATGCTATCAAACACTTTGCAAAGAAAGACCCATTGGTGTAAAGATGAAGAGGAGCTATATTTAGTCACGTACACTCCAAACTACGTCCTGCTCCTCCGGTATCTACTCGCACTCAAGGCTTCATATGGAGGGACGGCTGCTTCACCAAGCTCCACTGTTCCTAGAGATGCAACGTTAAGTTGATCACAAGCCTGAAATAGCAACTTCTTGCGGGGTCAGAATATGGTAAAGGAGCATTCTAGCCTAAAACGTGCCTTTAATATGTTCTTTGTCATGTTAAGTAGTGCAGCACTGCATCCCTCAGCCTCATTCCCTGCTAGAAATACCAGAAAAAACAGCATGCCCTGCGTTTTGACACTGGTATGCTGGTCAACCAGTATGACTATGCTGGGGTGACCAACTAAACCAGCACCAGACAAGCCATGAAATGCATGCTGGTCCATGTTGTCCTTTTCAGCAGGGCTGTTTCGACAATGTGTCCTGCACAGTCATCCATCAATATCCTCTCACTACAATTCCCAGCATACATTGCACAAATATGACTGCTGGGAATATGACCCCTCCCTTTGTTCTTCTCCCAGATTAATAAATAAACAAACAAATAAAAAACAGCCCATCGTCACGTATTCGCCCCAGAGCACTTGCAGTTTCTCGAAAGCTCCTACAACCTTCACGATACATCATCAGAAGCGGGTTCGTCATCTTCAAACCATAAAAATCTCACTCCCGGGATCACGTGGGACCACCGTAAGAGGCGAGGTGGCATGTTTACGACAAGTGCAGCAATGCTTAAAGCTTTCGTTTTGGCTCGTGGACCCCCTTTAAGATGAGTGCATTTCAGAGAACAGACAAACCCAAGGCTTTGCTCCACGCCAATCACTCCAGCTAAAAGAGGAACGCTCTTCATCCGAGCACGGAAACAAGAAATAATCTCCAGAACGTCCGGCCTCAGCATGGGCACGGTCCACTGCTGTGTTCTGGAAGGACGAGTGCAAACCTCGGGTGACCCCGGGGGACCTTGACCAGAAACCAAGGAGGCCGCAGCGCCGCACAGCTCAGCTCAGCGTTCTCCTCACGCGCTTGATAACCGAGCTGCTGGAGAAAGTAGGAGAGCGAAGCGTGAGACAAAGTTCAAGACCCTGGGCAGCGTGAAGCAATCCAACACATGAGAACCATTTCCTCCAGCTGCAGAGCAGAAACGCAGGGAGCGGAGATCAGTAGCAAGCGCGGCGCGTTCTCTCGCGGCTGACAGGCCCAATAGCACATCAATAATATTACTTCTGATAGCAGCCGGCCGAGGTCCAGCCACCGGTTAGCAGGCGGCCTCGCATTACACTGCAACTCTGCCAGATGAGCAGGTAGATGAAACCACTGCTGTAGCTTTACACTACTGAAAGGGCAACTCCACCCACTTTTCTGAAATTTCTGGGTTAACATGTCAACAAAGTCACTCAAAGTGGTTTGGTGAGAGTCAGAGCTGTTCACAGTGGCGGTGATAGGAACCAGACGTCCACCTCTAAAAGCCCCCTCACAGAAAGACCATCACGGGAAGATGCCTGAGAGTTTTATAATAGTTCTAAGATGTGAAGGGACACACCGATGCAAAATAGTCCCCAGGGAAAACTTATTATTCCAGATTTGCCACTATTTTTCCCATCATCAACATTCCATACAAGACTCAGAAGACGCGTGGAGGTTCGCTGGTGGTTTTGGGCAGGAAGTAAAACGGCTATATTTGTGTTGTAGTCATGGCGACCTCTGGTTCCCATCACCACCACTGGACCATTCACACTGAACCGCTCTGAATGACTCATCTCAGGGGCTGAATTATTCAGAAACTTGGAGAAATTTGGTGGGATTTCCCCTTTTCCGAGCGCAATGAGGCCTCGCGCGTTCCCTCCTGCGCTCTACTTCATGTGACAAGAGCTCCGCCATGTGGACAAAGGTGGGATTGCAAACGCCAAAGGGACGCAGAGTGAAGTTTTTAAGTTTAAAATGACATATTTAACACAACAAAATACGTCTTCTCCTCCAAAGTCAGAGATTAAACATGTTTAAATCACCTTCTGCATATTTTTCTAGAAGCAGACAAAACTGGAGCAACACTACAGCCCAGGCATTTCATAGGAACCTACAAAAGGCGCCGCTGAACGTTTAAACGCTCTGATTCATGAATATTTATGAGGAATTAAAGAGCCAGTCTGTAGTCTGTGTTAGGACGCAGCCTTGGGGCCCTGCATGCGTGTAAATGCACTTTTAAAGCACCTTTGATTTTCTCCATCTAACATTCAGAGCTGGGCCAAACACAAACGAGCCGAGCCCGAACCAGAGAAGCGGGCTGGAGGCTGAAACGAACCTGCTTTGCTGCCGGAGTGCATGAAGTTTTTCTCCACAGGGGAAGTCCAGCTAATCCTTGGCGCGCGCACAGGGCTGACCTGCATTATGCCCGTTTGAGTGGCGAGGTCAGACGGCAGGAGTCCAGCTGGCCGAGAGCCCAGTCCCCTTCCAGCACAGCAGGGGGCGACATAGCCCGGCATTATACTCCACACTGCACGGAGCTCGACCGAGCAAGAGTGGGGCATCGCGTGACGTCACGGCGTCCTGAATCAGAGTTTGTGATTTTGTTGTTTTTGTTTGTTTGTTTGTTTTGTTTTGTTTGTTGGCGAAATTCTACATAAACAAATCCCAGTTTAACAGCTGCGGTCCAGAACATGTCAAATGTGGAACCGAATCCTGAGACTGGCTTTATATTTTGTCAATGAGGGAAGTTTGTTTGTTTATTCATTTATTTGGTGAAATTTACAAACATAATTCCAAATTTAACAACACCAAATCAGAATTGATCACATTTTTAAATTGAAATCGACCAAAGATTAACTTTACACCTTTGTTCTGAGTAAAGTTTACTTATATGTTCATATCTTTATTTATTTATTGGATCAATTGTGTGATTATTTATTTATTTGGAGAAGTTTACAGACATAAATACAAATTTAATAATCGTAAGTCAGAATTTATCAATTTTTAAATTTTAAATTAAAAAATGCTTCATACTTTTGATATAAATTTTATTTATTTGTAATGAATGTATTGACTATTGTATTCTTTTGGTGAAATTTACATACATAAATCCAAATGCACTAATTCCAAGCCAGAGCTCATCAAATCTGAAACTGAAGCTAGCCAGTGTGTAAAATCCATCGCCTTCTCCAAAAACTTAAAACAACGGATTTGTGTACCTTTATAAGTTTCTTTATTTATACGTGTATGCCTCCCCCTTCTTTTTTGAAATTATTGATGGGCGTTTTTTTTTTTCACTTGACCTGTGTAAAGTATTTATCTATTTGTTAGTTTGTTGAAAGAATGATTTACTTTTCTAATCAAGTTACATTACAGAAGAGCCCATTAAACCACTCATTAAAACAAAATAAACAAATAACAAACAAAGATTAAGAAATAAGGCAGGTTAGGAGTCAAACACTACTAACTAAACCCACAGCCCAACGCAATAAAGCACAATCAACACATACAAATATAAACCAATGTTTAAACCAATGAACAACAACGCTGTTCAACTTCGTGCCACCTGGCAGCACTATCCCACTTCTGACACCACTGTATCATCTGTGTATAAAAAGACATAGTAAACATTGTGCCTACATGTGAATGCTCTTTTATTGGGCAACCAGCAAGGGGACTGCCCAGCTCAGAGCTATGGAAGTCAGTGTGAAATGGCAGGAGAGGTCACCTCCAGCCATAGACCTCTATGGTAGCCACACAGCCCACACCAACTAAACCCTCATCCCAACACAACAAAACACAGTCAACACATGCACACATCTAAATTAACTGTCCTGGTCAACACAAGTGCCACAGAGTGCACGCTTCTCAGCAATGGGCGCCCTCAATCCTCTATCGGGGCCACAGATGTTTATCGGTGCACATTGCTGTGGTCTGAACTGCAGATCCATGGGCATCCTCTCCACCACGATGGAGAGACAAGAGAGCTCGGCATCCTCCTCCTGAGCACAGCAGGACTCTATACAGCTCGCCAAATCAAATCAAAACTGACAAGCCAATGTCAATGAGGGCAGGGAGCTGCTTCCCGTTCAGGCTGCACTTGACCCAAAGTCCACGGCAGCAACCGATTCTTAACAGCTGGCCTACCAGCTCAGGGTTGCAACTTTGTCTGGTGCAGTGTCCGTCTTCTTTCGGCTGCAGCACAGTACACTACCACCATCTGATCTCCTCAAGCTCCTCAGCTGTGTACCGCTGTGTTGCTCACCACAGTTCCATGTGGAGGATGAGTTTGACCCGTTCTGTCTCTGTGACAGTGGCTTGAGGGCTGATTGGTGTGGTGAGCTGCATGTGTTATCTCAGCTCTTCCAGCAAGAAATGTTCCACCAGCAGTTTCACCTGCACAGCCTTCTTGAACATTATGTCTGCACCTGCTGCTTATCTGTATGCTTATCTGCTCTTCCTTTGGCCTCCATCTGTCTGGCAGTAGCCTCCTGACTGAAAGTGACACCACTGCCTGCCTTATTTACTGCTCGAGAGCCATGGTCAACGTCACTAGGTCATCATGTTCATCTGCTGGCATGTCCAAAGCAGTGCTTTCCTCTCCAGGACTGGGCACAGCCATATTGCGGTGATGGCCACTGTCAAGCTCTGATGCCAGGACCAAGTATAACTCCCTCCATTGTAGTGCAGTTCCTTCTCAGTGAGCTCCAGCTGAGCTTCCGTGTCTCTGCCATCCGGCCTTACCACACTATTTCCTTTTTGCCATGCCATGTCTTCTTCACCAACCGCTTCTGAGTTTGTTTATGTGCTGCTCAACATCTTGCCACTTGGCAGCACTACCCCACTTCTGATATCACTGCAGCACTGTCGTAGAAAAAGACATAATAAACATTGTGCTTGTTCTTTTATTAGGCAACCAGCAAGGGAAATGCGCAGCCCAGAGCTACAGAACTCAGTGTGAAATGGCGGGAGAGGTCACCTCTGGCCACAGAGCTTCTCTCTACGGTAGCCACACAACCCACGTTAACTAAACTCACATCCCAACACAATAAAGCCCCTCTTGAACCAACGAACAACACAAACAATTCCATAACTGTTCGGAAATAGGCTTTCTTGCTTTTGACAAGCATGAGAAACATTTCAGCGAAAATAATCCCAACACTTTTCACAAATATAAAATATGAGAGTTGCCATCAAGCAAGCAAAGTTTATTTATGTGGCGCTTTTTACAGCAGGGGTTCTCACACAGCAGCTTTACAGACAAACCGGGGTCCGAGCCCCAGCGAGCGACGCCAGTGGCAACACTGGCAAGGAAAAAGCTCCCGAAGATCAAGAGGAAGAAACCTCGAGAGGAACCAAGACTGACAAGGAGAACCCATCCTCCTCTGGTCCACACCGGACAGCGTGACGCCATCATAGGCGTAATAACGCAAAATAATGTAAAGAATGATTTATTTTTACAGTCCGATAAAATAGATTTGTTGAAGGAAATATATGGAACATAGTGGTTTTTAATAGTCTTAGTTTATACAAAGAAAAAAAAATGTTGTTTTTAAGACGTGACGTCATTGCGCAGCGCGCGTGCGGCGTTGTCAGGTGACCTGCGCTGGGTTTGCTGAGGAGCCGCTGCTGCTCGTCAACGATGGATCTCTCGCCGGTTTTCGTCGCCGTCGCCGCGGTTGTGAGCTCATTATCGGGTAAATATGGCGTGTTTGATTACTAGACGGCCGGAGTGTTTCGCTGGGTCGAGGAATGAAGGCGTTAGAGCGACAGAGCCGCTGTAATCCGGCCGGCTGTCACTCCGCACACAGCAGGGCAGGATGCTAACGGTGCTAACGACGGGCTGCTGTGATGGCGTTTCTCTCCGGTGTGTTTTCAGACCGCGCTGCGTTCAGAGCGGGGTTTATCTGCCGAGTGAAGCCCGGATAGACGCGTCAGTACCGAATGAGCCGAAGGCGAGTCCCGCTTTCAGCGCCGCGGCTCAGAAAACCGAAGCTGACTGTCATGTGACTTTCACAGCCCAACCTTCACCGCCGCGTTTCACATCCACCCGGATTAGTGCCCGGATTCACCCAGTGAGCAGGAATGCTTCAGCGGTGCTTGGGTCCTTCAGGGGTTCCTCGCTAAAGCCAGTGGTTCTACACCTCTTGAACCCCATCACGTGTGTTGTAGGTCATATGATTCTCTGTAGAACCTTTTTGTCCTTCTGTTCTTCATAGCACCAAAAAAGGTTCGCGATAGGTTCAGGATGCAGCGTCGACGTTGTAACGATAGCAGAACCCTTTTTTGGTGGCATGGACGCATTTATAAGCAATGTTTTTGGTAAAGGAGATGGTTCTAGATAAAAGCAGGAGCGCTCAGAGAGTCCTTGGCAGTATTAAAGAGCTCTTCGGATCATGAAAGGGTTCTACAGAGTGACGGAGAAGGTTCTGTTTGGGACCTTTTTGAAAATGCTTCTAAATACCACCCCCCACCCCCCCCCCCCAAAAAAAAGGCTTCTGTGACTGTTCGTGGTTCTATGTAAGATCCACGTTCGTGAACCCTTGAGAAATTATCTGTGTTGGGAGTGTAGAACCAATTTGGAAAGAGTTCTATGTGAAAGCATGTACAACACGTTCTCCGTCATTGTGCAAATGAGTCTTCGCATGTTTGCACCATTTCCGAAAAGATTCTGTTACACAACACGTTCTCCATCAGTCTGAAAAACGGTTTCTCCATAGAAGGAACCATTCAAGCCTGAGCTGCTTCTGTATAGAACTTCTGGTTATAAATGGACTGCTACTGAAGACCCCTGGAAGCATCATCCTTTTTTAAGTGTGTAGCTGGAACATTGCTGTGAGGATCTGATTGAGCATTCGTGAGGTCAGGTAATGTTGGATGGTCAGTTGTGGATCCCAGATCCTCCCAGAGATGTTGGATGGAGCTCCATCACTCCTTCAGTGCCCCCCAGCACTGGGCTGTGAAGATTTATACCCCTCTACCCCCTCTAATGTCCGAACGCGGCCGCCGGAGAACGAGGCTGCAGCATCAATGAACAGTTAAAAGTCTGAATGCGAAGTTTAAAGAATCCGAGGATGCGAACCGAAGAAGTGACCGCTCCCTTTTTACGGTGAGCTGAACACACTCTGGGTGACGAGCCCAGCTGTCAGTCAGTGAAGCTTCATGATGGCTCCTGTGATGCTGGTGAAGATGAAGCTGATCCTCCTGCAGCGACTGGAGTTCGTTTGCGGGCGTGGTTGTTTACCTCTGGACGAGCATGTGGGTCGGTTCAGGAGCTGATCTGTTCAGACTGATGTCGCATACAGATCACATTTAAAAGATAATCTGAACAGCCAAACGAAGAAATCACGTTTGGACCTGCTGTGTGAACGTAGTCTATGGTACAACAAGACCTGTTGCATTGTTAAAGGACTGTTATTGGGACACTATTTTTCCCTATTTTTCCCTTTTAGTTGTGGCCTGGTCTCGGTGACTAGCTAGGTCTTCCCCCTTTCGCACAGCGATGCTAAGCTGGAGGCTTTTTTTCCTCTGCCACTAGTGCAACATCCTTGGAGCTCAACACGCTTGGAGGAGAACACTAATTCTGTTATGTTGACGGGACAGGGAGCACCATCGAGCTCACACAGGGACCGGGTCTGCTCTGCTTTTGTCTAGTGACACTTTTGCCATGTTAATATAAGTCAGGAGATCCTGGTTGTAGATTCTGGGATGGTCTTGATCAGTGTGGTCCACAGAATCTGCATATTTTTGAGAAAATATCACGCCACATCGAAATATTGATGTGTGTGTGTGTGTGTGTGTGTGTGTGTGTGTGTTCTCTGTAGGTGTGCTTGGAGACCAGCTGACGGTGCTGCGCAGCCCACAGTATGTGACCTTCAGGGAGGGCCAGTGGCCACTGGCTGGAGAGAAGGTTCCTGATCTGGTGGCGCTGACCATGGGCTTCTCTGTCCAGGAGGTACTACAGATTTAGCTTAATTGACTAATAATGAAACATCGGATTGAAATAGACTCTGTGTCAAACACAAGTCAGGCCCGCGGCACAATCCTGTTCAGCCCATGAGGTCATTTTATTTTCTGTTAATACACTGCAGTTCCCAGCATGCACTGCAGTATAATATGTGCTCCCACTCCATCCCCAACAAATATCTGTGGGACAGCAGCACAAAAACAAAGTTTTAAAAACCTGCTGTACATTAGGGACACTTACAGAGGTGTAACAGCGATCTGCAGCTAATGTAGTCGGCTTATATAAAATGTTTTTATTTAAAATGATTTGAGTTTTTCCTAATAATAGTGCCTGTTTTTGCCATTGTAGTTTTGGGATACATTTTCTGAACAATGGCCAGTTGCTTATTAAACAGTTATAGCAAAGTGTTATGTAAAAATAGCATAAATGCACCTGGTTTAAGGCCTCAGCACTTCTTGCGAAGCAAAATTCTCGAGTGTTGCGTGAAGCCAAAGCGCCTTGGCGAGATTACAAGCTCGCAGACTTCCTGCAGTTTGGTGTTGCCTGTCGTGGATGCTCCACGTGACGCTATGACATTTTACGCCAATTTTCATTAATGCTGGAAAACGATTCTGTCCCTGAAAACCAAAATTCTGACCACTGAAAAGTATGAGTTTAGCGGTTGCTGAGTCCTGTAGTCTCACATTTGTTGGTTTGTAACTCTGTTTGAAGTCCATTTTGTGTGTGTTGTGTAGGATCTTGACTGGCCCGGCCTGGCAGCGGGCTCCCTGTTCCAGCGTCCTCGGGCTACTGCGCTAATCGCAGTGCGCGGCGTTGGCAGTTTGGATCTGCCCTCAAACACCTCCTCATACCCCCTGGAAAACGTAAGCGTTCTCAAATTCACTTTATTTGACGTGCCAAGCTTTTTAACTATACGTAGAATTTTTTGTTAGATGACACTAAATATTGCGTCTCCGCAATGTTAATTTTATATGAGAAGCAAAAATATTCTTCACCTTAATGTGTGTCCAAGGCTCATTGCAATCACTTTTGGTCAGTTCTTGCTTTTCGTGGGACGTCACGTTGTATAGTCGGCTCCATTTTGAGGACCGAATCAGGGAGTAACTGCGCTGCGTGATGCCTTCAATCAGCCGTGCTTTGTGAACGATTCACCTGCGAGACGCGACAGAAGCCGAGAGACGAGAGACTCATGGACCTTTAATTCAGTGTTTTCACTCCAGGTTAGGAGCCGCTGCGCTGTATAGTTCAGTGTTTCTCTCTGCTGTTCACGCCTCATTCAGCTCAAGAAGGTATTAATCAGATAATAATATCGGGAATTTTAACCAGGAATAGCTGATGTCGTTTCCCTCCTATGATGACAGTTCATCTCCTCTTTATGCAACACCATGGGATTCTTTACCCACCCTAACGTGAAGAGCCGGTGGGCTTCTGTGCTTAAATGCTCTGAGCGACTCTCCAGGATAGGGAGAGAGTCTAAGATAAATATATCAGGAAAACACAAATCAGCAACCATGACGCATAATTCTCGATTGGGTTTCTTTGGCACTGATCAGTGAAGTTGGTTAAGCTGTGGGTGGAGCTGGAAAAGCTCCAAGGTTTTGGTTTTTCAGATTTAGTATGTGGTTGGAGACTTTCTCTCTGGTCATTTTTTTTTATTTTGTGAAATTTTATTTATTCTTACTAAATATTTTCAGTAGAAAAACAGACAATCCAGCAGACAGGCAGACATACACAGCGCCACGCAGTTAATTATAATAAATTCAGTCAGACGAGGTCCTGTCCTAAACTTACTGTAAGAGTCGGTCATTGCAGACCGGACGAGCTCTCTGGTCATTTCTTGAAGCAAAACCTCTCATCATTAGTACCCATAACATATGATAACAACAGCACTAACTCGTATTTTTTGACCTGAGCATATTGATTAATAAAAAAATTGTATTATCTCACCGGTATGTGTTCATCGTTCTATTTATTAGAATCTGTATGTAGTAGTAATAATAATAATAATAATAAAAGTAATGTAAGTTCTATAGACTCAAGGCATTTTAGGACATAAAGTATTGAAAGTTGAATCACAGTTTTTGAATCAAAATTTTATCAAATCTAAATGTGTCTGTTGCTTAGTCAATTAAGATTTTAATGAGCAAATGAATTTCTCTTCGGCTGATTTTCTCACGAGTATCTGTAATGTTCTATTTATCTTTACGGTAAATACAAATAAACCTAATTAATGTAAAGGAAAAGTAAAGTAACAAGGACTTGGGCTTGTTTACATCCATCAGCAGCACAGATGATTTATTTTAACAAAGGATTCATTTATCAAACCAGGTACTGGATGACGAATACAAATCGTTCTAGATAGTTCTGTAATGAACACATTGACATACGTAAGTAAAACTTGTGTTTTTATTATGTCATTGTTATTATTATTCATTTTAATATCAGTTTTTCAGCTTTTTCTCTAGTGTCAAACTTTTGTACAGCACTGTATGTATATAAATACGTTAGGACTTCATGACTTGTGGTTATAATGTAATACAGTAAGTTGTGCCTGTGTTGCTGCAACATCACCCGCAGTTTAATGTGCTTAGTGGCCAAGAAACGAACTTGAGGAGTAAAACAGGAAAATCCAAGTTATTGTAAATGTTGTAAAATCTCACTTTTCTTTAATCAGAATGATGTTAATAACACATTTCCAGGAATTAAGCAGACGCATGGTCAGGCGGTGTTCATGTCGGCTGGCTGATCTGAGTGAGCAGTGTTAGTGTTGCGCAGTCATGGAGTTTCCATCCACTCAGCAGACAAAAATGAACTTCCCCCAATGCCACGAGACCTGCAGCCTGATTTCCTGTGGTCTGTTTCTCACTTATCACTCTTTATCTCTCTCAGCCTGTGCCCTTCACTCTGGACAGCGTGGCCAACACCATCCACACCCTGTTTGCCGAGAGCACCCCCGTGGTTCTGCAGCTCGCCCCCAGCGAGGAGGTAGGTCTCAGTGAAGTCTACCCTGAAGCACCAGACGTGCATCGCCCATGTTATTCCACTTCATCTTTCCAATACAGAAAATCAGAATATTCAAATCGGTGCATTCGAATGGAAAACTGAGTCGCCAAAAAGCCCCCTGGCTTATTCTGAGCACGTCTCATTTAACAGCTGTTGTGGAAACAACAGTCAGGTCAGAACTGTCCATCTAGACACATCCTATCAGGTCAGAGTAGGTGGGGAAGGGGCAGAGCTAATGCTGTGCAAGCACCCACACTGTTTTAATGGGACTGTTTTTTCCAGAAGTTGCTTACAGACGCCATCGTTTGTATTCAATATTCATTAGAAGAGATCTATAGACTCGAGAACCAACACAAGAACCAGCTTATTTACATATGTCTATGGCAGTTTACCGCCGCCCACTCGCACTGAAGTCATAAGGAGTACAATACAGAAAAGCTAATCATCAAGATAGAAGTAAATACATCAGAAATGTTGGATGTGGACCCTTGAAGAGTCCAGTCTTTTTATAGGGGTTATAATTTTTAAAAGTACCTGCCAGATTTGAATACGCCCATTCTTAGTATTGACTCTAATATTCATAATATTAATTTATAAACCAGGATTGTTTGGAATTAGTATTAATTTGCTCAGAGATCAGATATAATACATCCCCACCAACAGTAAAGCTAAATATACAGACACATGTTGAGGCCATAACATAAGCCGTATTGCCAAAGTTTTCACTTGCCCATCCAAATCATTGAATTCAGGTGTTCCAGTCTCTTCCATGGCCACAGGTGTATAAAGCCGAGCCCCTAGGCCTGCAGACTGCTTCTACAGACATTAGTGAAAGAATGGGTCGCTCTCAGGAGCTCAGTGAATTCCAGCGTGGTACCATGATCGTCCAGTCCAGTCCTGAAATATGCTGAGGGGCATAGTGCACAGAGGTCACCAACTTTCTGCAGAGTCCATTACTACAGACCTCCAAACTTCATGTGGCCTTCAGAACAGCATAGAGAGCTTCATGGAATGGGTCTCCATGGCCGAGCAGCTGCATCCAAGCCTTACATCACCAAGCGCAATGTAAAGCGTGGAGTGCAGTGGTGTGAAGCGCCGCCACTGGACTCTAGAGCAGTGGAGACGTGTTCTCTGGAGTGACCAATCACGCTTCTCCGTCTGGAAATCCGATGGACAAGTCTGGGTTTGGCGGTTGCCAGGAGACGGTACTTGTCTGACTGCATTGTGCCGAGTGTAAAGTTTGGTGGAGGGGGGATCATGGTGTGGTGCTGTTTTTCAGGAGTTGGGCTCGGCCCCTTAGTTCCAGTGAAAGGAACTCTTAAAGCTTCAGCACCAAGAGATTTTGGACAATTTCATGCTCCCAACTTTGTGGGAACGGTTTGGGGACGGCCCCTTCCTGTTCCAACATGACTGCGCACCAGTGCACAAAGCAGGTCCATAAAGACACGGATGAGCCAATTTGGTGTGGAAGAACTTGACTGGCCTGCACAGAGTCCTGACCTCAACCCCATAGAACACCTTTGGGATGAATTAGAGTGGAGACTGTGAGCCAGGCCTTCTCGTCCAACATCAGTGTCTGACCTCACAAATGCACTTCTGGAAGAACGATCAAAAATTCCCATAAACACTCCTAACCCTTGTGGAAAGCTTTTTTTTCTGGAGTTACCTCAGGAAAGAGAACTGTTTTTTTTTTTGTTACTCAGCAGGTGGTTTCCATTAGTCATTTTTGGCAATTAAAACACTTGCGTCATTTCCTTTACTGCAAAAACTTTTGTCACACAAGGTTTCTGTCTCGCATTCCATGGATGTTGCAGCTTTTCTGACTTCCTTGTGACCTACTGACAAGGAAGTTTGTTGTTGTTGTTGTTGTTGTTACTGTTATTATCTTTCAGAGCAATTATTATAGTCCCCTCTAGATTATCTACAGACCTTTGAATTGTGAACAGACTGATCTGTTGAAACTCAGTTGATTCTAAACATTGGTGAGATTAGGGTTGGAATTTGGACATTGTGTGTTTTATCTTATGTTGCCCACCACTGTATTAAAGCAATAGGCCACTTCGTGTCGTGCCTAACAACACCCTTCCCTGTGATACAAATCACAGTAACCCACGGCCTCGAGTGGCTTATTGCTTTGATTAAAACGCATAAGCAAGTCTAGTTGAGAGTAGTTACTTAACAACTTGACCTGAGTTGAAGCAACTGTGGTGATTTTGGCATAGTGTGTGCACACTGCTTATTGGGGGAACCTAACGCTTTAGCCTCGTAGCTCCAGTGCAGAAGAAAAAGAAAGCAGACTTCAGACAACAAGCATGTCTTGTCTGATCAGCTACTATAACACGAGAACAAGGAAAATGGTTTCCTTACACTCTTATTGACCTTGGACGACAAACGCTAGAGTTTGTGTCCTTTGAAAGTTTATTTATAATCATGATGCTGCAACCACAAAGTCGGGCTGTTTTCACACTTTCACATCTGAGGTTTTTGAGTCTAGTCGCAGGCGAGTGCTTATTCGGAAAGACTGAAATGTACACTGAAATGACAAATGTCTCTGAAACGCTGACCTCACCTTTTGCTTAATTTTTTCCGAGTAAAGCGAGGTAGATCCTGGCCGATATATCATTTAGGTGTATGTATTTGCTCATCTTGAGAACTCGCACTTGTATTGGGATCAGAGAAGATATTGGAGATAAAGTGGCAATAATTAGCAACTTGGTTTGGTCAAGGCCACATTGGGTTTGAGATGCGTGGGTGGGGAAAGAGAAAAACTTTAGATCAGGGTTGTCAAATTCAACTGCTAAAAAGACCACATTAAAAGATCTCACCAAATCTGTGGGCCAGAGAATGCCCTTCTTCTCCTATCCATCTTGAATCCCCAGTGTTCACTGACCACTTCTCACTTTTGGCGAATTAGGTGTTTTTTTAGCCAGCTGAGTGTTTTATATTGGTTAAACTGCTGCTGAAGTACGGCTAGTGTGTCTGGTGATGTGACTGGTGTGGTAGGATTAAGGTGTAACCACTGTCCCATAGATTGCTTTTGAGGGGGATTGCATGGGGGATTGTGTTTGACACATGGGCCTTGGATGGTTGAGCCACTCCTGTCCAGGCTGTGGTGCTGTCTGGTTTTGTGTGAATGTGGAAGCTGGACAAGAAACAAGACAACAGAAATATTCATGCCTTTGGATTTTGATTCTGGGGAAAAACCAGTTCAGTGGAAAAGACCTTTATGCTTAGAACAGTTGAAGGTGTAAGACGATCAGCCACAAGATGGATAAATACCATCAGAGGAGTCATGAACCAGCCATTCAAAAACCTGGAAACACTTTGGCCACAAGGAGTCAGAATCAATTTCTCAGCAATTGTGTCTTGGGTTTTAGGCCAAAAGATTACTTAAAACTATGGTATAAAAAAAGTCTCAAACAGCAGGCAGTGAGACCATAACCATCTCATGTAGGAACTTTCTGTGAGGGAGCTTTAAGAGGTGGACGTCTGGTTCCCATCACCACCACTGTAATATTGATTGTGAATTTCTGACTATTAAGTTTATCTGGAATAGAATGTTTCACACCAAACATCTCTGAACGACCCTAACTCTACATTTTTTGTCTCATGAGGGTGGATGACTTTTTGCCATGTTATATCAGCAAAGCAATTAATGCTACATAAGCTTTGTTCTCACAGCAGGTAAAAGTGGCCATAATCCGATCTTTTTCTCCATAAGTGACAAAGATGTGTGTCAGTGTGAACAGATAAACACACTGAATCTGACATTTTCAATTCGGATTTGAGACGCTTTCATATGTGGTACTTAAATCCGATCCGTATCCGATCTGCGACAAAGCGACTCAGTCTGAACAGCCAGATTGGAATTCATGTGACTTTTATGTAAATCCAACCCAACATTTGCCATAATTTTGTGCTGCTCAGAAACATTTAGGCTGAAGTTCCTGTACTAATAAATTAGAAGGCATTTATCGCAACACTTTGGTGTTGATTTTGAAAGAGATTTAGAGAGGAATGTCCGAATGCAGCCGTAGGGCAACGAGGCTGCGTCATCAAAGAGCAGCTAAAAGTCTGAAAACAAAGTTTAAAGAATCTGAGGGTGCGAACAGAAGAACTGGCCACTCCCTTTTTACGGATCGAACACGTTCTGGGTGATGAGCCCAGCTGTCAGTCAGTGGTGCTTCATGAAGGCTCCTGTGATGCTGGCGAAGATGAAGCTGATCCTCTGGGAGCGACTGGCGTTCGTTGGCAGTCGTGATTGTTTACCTCTGGACGAGCCGCATGAAGCTCTGTTCTTTTGCTCATGCAGGTCGGTTTAGGAGCTTATCTGTTCAGACTGATGTCAAATACAGATCACATTGAAAAGATACTGTGAACAGCCAATCAAAAAATGAAATCTGTTCTGAATTCCCCAAACTAAATGGGCTGTAAGAAGCTTTACAGACCGGCTGGAACAAAACAACATTAATACTGATCTGGACAAACTGACCAAACTGAGCTGAACCTGATATTGGGTCAGTTTTACGGCTCAGTCTGATTTGGTCCGACTCTGAAGATCAGACACGTCTGGCGAATGGTGTTGGGTTCATTTCTGGCTGATTCCAGGTTGTTCAGCTGTTCTTCTGTCACAGCTGCCGACTGAAAAGCTGCTCAGTGGTGACGACAGTTTGGGAATTTAGTGTAAGGAGCTGGAGAACGAACTGCCGGCTGAGCGGCGAGTGGGCGGAGCTCGTTACTCTGACGTAGCAACGAGCTGCTCGTTAAGGAGCTCTAATTAGGAGGAAGGAACTGACCATTAAAACATATTAAACGCCGCGTTCACGGCCAGTTTATTCATTTCTTACTGTATTTATTTAACTGCTGTATTAAAGCAGTAGAACACTCGAGGAGTGAGTTATCACCAATAACATCACGGCTGTGATGATCTACGGACACCAGATCACAGCCGGGATGCTATTTCGTCATAACACACTCCCTCTCAGGTTCAATTGCTTAAATATTAGGTTGTGTACCGTCAGAGTTTTTATTTCTATGAAACTATTCAAATTGAAATCTTAAGAAAATATCTCCTACTTGGAAACACAAATGTGGTATAGATTATTTGGAATCTGCACTTTCCACACAACTTTTGTTTGTTTCGATGAGCTGCGAGAGACAAATAATTAAAGAACTGTATCTAATATATGTGTGTCTTTATTTATCTGGCTAAGGCTGTTTTGTTTTGGGTGTGCAGAGGCTGTATATGATGGGGATGGCGAACACAGTGTTTGAGGATCTGCCGGTCACTCTGCAGCAGATCAGAGCACGTCTGTCTCAGGAGGGATCAGTGCTGCACTCTCTTCCACTCCATTCACTCAGCCGAAACAGCGAGGTAACCCTCACACACTCTCACACACTCTCACACACTGTCTGGCTGAATCCGGTGTGGCCCTCTGCTCCATATATAGCAGTGATGGAGGAAGACCTTTACACTTGGAATATTTAATATAATGGTGCATCATGATATTTAGGGTGAAATATATTATTGATACAAGCCCAGGCCCAGAGTTTGAGCTGGTAAATATCGACAGCTAGGAAGTAAGACAGCTAATCAAGCAGTTTGGCCGTTTTAGGCCTGTCCTTCAGTAGTTACATACAAAAGACAAACTGTCAATCACAATTTGTTTGCCAATTACAACCTCCTTTCCAAAAAAGTTGGGATGCTGTGCAGAATGTAAATGAAAAATAGAATGCAATGATGTGCACATCATGTAAACCATATTTTAAAAGGAAAATCACAAAGACAACATATCAAATGTTTAAACTGGGACGTTTTATTGATTGATACAGGATTTCAGCTGCTCAACAGTTCAGGATCTCCTTTGTTGTATTGTTCATTTCATAATGTGCCATATGTTCTCAGTGGTGATTTGTCTGGACTGCAGGCAGGCTAGTTTAGCACCCAGACTCTTTTGATACAGAGCACTGCTGCTGTAATGCATGCAGAATGTGGTTTGGCATAGTGTTGCTGAGGAAAATCAAGGCCTTCCCTGAAAAAGACGTCGTCTGGACGGCAGCACATGTTGCCAAAACATGTAAATATCACACAGCTTTAATGGAGCCTTCACAGATGAGCACGTCACCCATGTCATGAACACTAATGCCCCCTAAACCATCATGAATACTGGCTTTTGAACTGTGCCCTGATAACAAGCTGAGTGGTCTTCAGCTTGGAGGACACAGTGTCCAAGATTTCCAAAAAGAATTTGAAATGTTGATTTGTCGGACCGCCGGACACTTTTCTGCTTCAGTCCAGTATAAATGGGCTCAGGCCCAGAGAAGGTGGCAGCGTTTCTGTATCCCACTTATATTCGGTTTCTTCTTTGTGTTTTAGAGCTTTACAGCATTTGTGGATGCAGTGATGAACTGTGTTCACAGTCAGTGGTTTTCAGAAGTGTTTCTGAGCCCATGCAGTGATTTCCACTACAGAATCATGTCTGTTTTTAATGCAGTGCTGCCTGAGGGCCCAAAGATCACGGCCAGCAGATACTGGTGTTCAGCCTCGTCCCTCACACACAGAGATTTCTCCAGTTTCTCTGAATGTTTATGATAATGTGTACCGTAGACGATGAAAAGCAAATGTTGTTCTGGAGTAGTTTCACTGTTTGATCATGCATCATGCGTCTTTCACAGAGTGGTGAACCACTACCCATCTTTACTTCTGAAAGACTCCACCTCTCTGAGATGCTCCTTTAGGCCCAGTCATGTTACTGACCTGTTGCCAATCAACGAGATTACTGAACCAAATAATCGATTTGGATTATGAGTCACTACATTACCAAATAATTTTCATGTAGCTTTTAAATGTAGCTTGAGGTTGTTTTGTGCATTTGCTAACTAACAGACAATAAAGATGACTAACATTCACTGTTTGAATGAACTTTCCAGCTACTACAAATTATAAAAAAAAATAACTCCAATATGTTTTTCCTGTCAAAATTTATAACCCTAGGATGTGCAAAGTAGCAGCAATAAAATATAACAAAATAAGTAAATTTCCCTTTAATGAAGTAAATAAAAAAAATCGATCCAAGTGTAAATGTTAATTGTAAACAGTGCAGTCTGCTCTGTGCTCTGCTGTCTGTCTAAACCCTGCTGCAACTAAGTTCTTACAATCTCGGGTGTCTGTTGACACGGAGGAAGGTCCGCATCTCTCTGAGCTCCTGTGAGAGACTCGCTGTCCTCCGAGAGCAGATATTCTGCTCCAGAGGAGATGCGCTCCGATGGAGCGGAGGGGAAAGTGGCGAACGTCTGTGGCGAATCTCTCTATGAACAGTTAAATTTGAGGGATTTTGTGTAAAGCGGTAACTCTTTGCCCAGCTACCCCGGTTGTTCACGTAGAACTGCCTCCTGAAACTGTTAGCGAGTGGCAAACAGGAAACTGTTGTAAACTTGTTTTCGAGTTTAAACACACCGGCGGCCTCGACGCTAAGACACCGATGCCGTGTTTAAAACTCTAAACGTTGACTGGAGAGTGAACAGGGTCGCTGAGAATAATAGTTACTTGCTTCTCTGTTTCGGATCCATTAACGATTCCAGAGAACCTGCATTTCAAAATACTAATGTTGCCGCTCAGAACGTGAAGTCGGCTAACTAGCTCACTATCGCCACGTCCCAAAACACACACTTCTGTGGTTCACACACTACACTAATGAGGGCACTTGTAATGGTATATGCTGCTCTTACACATGATCAGGGGGCTACTGTGCGGTTTGGGACACACTGTATTTTACTGATATTAATCTTCACCCAGTGAGTTTCCTCTTCTTTCCTAATCGACTATAAAATTAGCTGCCAACTAATTTGGTCGCCGATTTTAGTCGAATAATCTTTGCGCTCCTACGATCCAACCGCAAGGTTTTATTTATTTATTTTAGCATTACACCTATTTTACCAGTAACATGTACGCCTTCTACCTCGTACTCATGCTGCTGTGGTTCATGCTGCTGTTATTTGCACCTTCTGTTTATTGTTTGTTACTTTGGGAGTTGACTGGACCGTGAGTATAATGGTTCGTTCCACCTCATGTACCACATGTGATGCGAATGACAATAAACCCTTATCTTATCTTATCTTATCTTATCTTATCTTATCTTATCTTATCTTTCTTGCTGGCCTTTTGTTGCAGCCGTCCAAACTCTTTTGGAATGTGTTGTTGCCATCAAATTCAAAATAGGAAAATATTTTTCAAAAAACACATTTTCTCACTTTCAATATCTAATATGTTATACTGCTTTCAGGGAAATTTGGGGTTTAAATTATTTGCATTGGTTTTATTTACATTTTACATCATCCCAACTTTTCTGGAAATGGACTTGTAATCGTCATTCATTAAGATTGCATGATCAGGTCTGTAGAACCAAGTATTGTAATAACACCCAGAAATGTGATATTTTGCCCATAATAAACACCAATAACTGTCCAATAATGTAATACACAGTCTAAATAAATTCAGATATTTTTGTAGTGAGAAGTAAGGCCTAATTTCATTATTGGGAATTAAATTTTGAGGCACTATTTTGTCTGGGTATTTATCATATTTATAAGTAGATCATTTTTTCTTATTCTTAGTGTGTGTGTGATACTTTAAAGACTCTTTGCCAGAGGAGCAATAAGCAAATCTATTACAGATTACTTAACAGCTTGGAGGCAACCGAGTGGTGATTTAGGGATGCAGTTTGCACAGTGCTAATTGGTGCTTATAAGCCTGCATTACTAGTCAGCTACGTCAGCCTTGTAGCTCCAGTGTAAAACTAAAGAAGCGAACTTCAGACTCTAAACTAGTCTTGGCTGAATATCTAGATTTTTGGGTAAGGGGGAAATTGTATGAATATTAAACTATTCTATTAAAGATTGATGTGAATAAATTCCTAGTCCATTCTCCTATTGTAAACATAAACACGAAGCCAACACCTCCCCCTACTGTGTCGTTTACTACTCGGTAAACAGCTCTGCGTGTCCTGATTTAAAGCTTGTTTAGTATTAGATCGGAATCATTCACGGTTTCACAGCAGACTGAGGTGGCAATCCCGTGAATGTGCTCAGTAACACGTGTGGTTGTTTGCAGCTTGTGGTCATTTGTTTTTCTCTCTTATCCAGGCTGATCTGCTGTTCCTGTCTGAGGTTCAAGTGTTGCATGACATCTCCGCCCTGGTAAGTCTCTTCGCTCTCGGCTGTGCTGTCTTGAGCAATAGAAAACCAAGACAGCACTGATGTGTTCTAGACCACAGAAGGGTTACACAATGCCCCTATACACACCCGGAGTTGTCAGTTAGTTAGGCACACCTACCTTACACCTACACCTGTTGACCATTTTGTTATATAGATGCACTTTGGAGCTTTAATGTTCCTAAAGAGTTCATAAACTTCAGTTCCAGAAATGTGTCAAATGCTTTAAAAACTGGTGAGCAGTGAATAAACGGCGTTTATTCTGTTTGATCTGTATTTAATTGAACGCTTTGCTTGGACAGTCCACTTTACATGCTTTGTGGATATTCAATTTACTTTTAAAGTAGATTCAGCTAAATTTCTACTAAAGTGACCGATCATTTTTTAAAAATGTTTAAACTTGATTCTAATCCTATCCCTGAACTTAACCTCAATCTAAACCCTAAACCCAGCCCTAACCCTGGTCCAAATCCTAACCCTAAACCCCAAAACTGTTTATAACGGATAATTTAACAATTGGAACATCTGTAGATAATCTATAATGGTCTATCCAAAGAAAGTGTGGGGGAATCCAGTGCACAGATGCAATATTTTCCATTTTATGTTATTTATCTGTCCTAACAAGTTGGGACAGGTGCATGTTCACCACCATGTTACATCACCAAGTGCTTGCTTTCAGTCATTCAGGGACTGCAGTCGATCCAGTTTTGAAAAGGAAGTTTTTGACACATCCAGTTGTTGAATTTTAATTAATTTATTTTTTGCCTTTGTCATGATGAAAAAAGTATAGACATCCCTGAAAAGACGTCGTAATGCATGTGGCACATATTACTAAATGCTGACTAAAACCCCTCATAGCATGACGGACCTTCCACTTTCCACTGGTAACGGTGTTCATGGATCTTTCTTTTGGTTAATTTCCATAAACAGTCTGAAATGTTGATTTCTTTCCGCTGTGCATCAGTCTATATCTGATTAGCCCAGAGAAGTCAGCGGTGTTTCTGCACTTCAATGTGTCTCCAGTACAGTTATACAGGGAGATTCACTCAAAAGAGGCCCTGAATATTCTGTTGTAACTCCTGTTAGGATGAAGTGAACTGAGCCTAAAAAATACTCTACATACCTTGATGTGTGTGTAATCGACTGCATTACCTGTGATGCTGGAAGTGACCTCTGTTTTCTGCCAGGCACATTTTGATTCGGCGCTCCATGTTCCTGAATGTATCGGCAAGCATTAGAGAGGTTAAACATTGCGACGGCTGTCCAGCGCCTACTTCATCTCTCTGACGCAGGGGCTGCCCGGCTTGTTCGAAGCTCCATGTGCTGAGGAGCTCAGTGCACGTTGTTTGGTTCAGATTGCTTCATCCTAGAGAAAATTATTACAGAATATTCGGGGCCTTTTTCGAGTGAATCTCCTTGTAATTGCATTTGTAGTTGCAGTGACATGGCGTTTCACTGGCAACGCTTTGTTAAAGTATTCCTGAGCCTGTGTAGTGACATCGATCGCACAAGCATGCCCGTTTTCAGTGCAGTGCCGTCTGAGGGATCAAGGGTCACAGGTGCTCAGTTGTGGTTTTCGGATTTTTCCAGAATGGACAGAATCTTTTGGCTGTAATATTCACCATAGAGTGTGAAACAGTCGAAAGTTGAAGCTGAAATCGTGGCAATCACTCATTTCGGAAGGTTTCCTTTGATTATTTGTGATGCATTTTTGTGGCAGGACTCGACTGAGTAGATCAGCTACTGTCACTGTGTTGTCCATCTTTACAGGGAACCTCTACGGCAGGTGTTTCTGATGTAGTTAAGGACGTGTTGTGAAGATATTTTGAGGATGTGGGTTATTTCAGGGCCACGTTTTGTCAGTGCAACTGTTTTTTTCTGCGCTGATGAGGTCGTTTCAGTAGTGATTAAGACCATGACTCTCTTTGTTTCAGGCCCTCTCACTTCCTTTCTTTCCCGGCATGCCTGTATGTAACGTTATCTCCGTCTCTTCATTCTTTATAACGGTCTTTCTTCCTCTGTTTCTCTCTCCAGCTGCAGAGGCATAAGCACTTGGCCAAGGACCAGGCTCCTGACCTGTTCTCCCTGGAGCTGGCCGGTTTGGAGGAAATTGCTCGTCGCTACGGCAACGATTCACCCCAATTCCAGGATGCCACCAAGATCCTGGCATCTGTGCTACAGAAGGTGAACACGAGAGGGCGTTTTGTCAAATGTCTTAGAAGAGACGGTAATCTAGAACCCATTTAGTCTTGAATATACACAAGGTCAGCAGTCCTGCTCTGAGGTACTGATGCATATGTGCCAGGTTGTAAATGAATCCCTTTCCTTTTGGAAAGTATCCAAAGGAGAATCAAACTCTACAGTGTTCTGGCTCTCTACGTCTGGAATCTAGCATTTGTACCTCAGTAAGAACACCTCATTGGAATGTTTATATTGAATTTGGCACGTTAGAAGAAGGAAATTCCTTCCCCTTCCTGCAGGGGAGCGGCTGCCGGGACTCGGATTTCACACCCCTCATAAAAAGGATTGAAACCCCTTGGTCCAAGCAGCTTTAGGCCCTGTCCCACTCCTTATTTTTACCCCTACCCCTTGTTTTTTCGAGTGTCACCCTAGCTGCTTGGAACTGTGTTACAGGGCAGTGGTTGAGATCTTCCTCTATGAAATGAGACCCTCAAATAAACAGAGCATCACTTCATTAACAGCTTCTAGCGCTGCTCTATAGGCGACCCTGCCCGTCTGCAGTGCCAGCAGAGGAGGGTAAAGTTCAGCTCCTCACTGCTGGGCTTTAGTTACATATAGGGCATCAAAGGTGGGGGGGGGCAGTTATTTATCACCCACCCCTAATTCTTCAGTGTATTGCCAAAATATATATATTTATATGTGTATATATTTGTTTTTGTAGTCTTTATAGAAAAGCTGTTCAGGGAATGCTGACTGTTGTTCAGCCTTACAGTACACAAAATATGTGGTTACACTTCTTATGTAAGTAGATATTAGTACTTCTGTATTTGTTTTTTGGAATTTTATGTCCGAATCGTGCAGCTCTGCTCTTGAACCCTGTTCTACTAGGACCGGAATGGGACACCCTTGGTATATGCCAGAGGTTCCCAACCCTGGCCCTTGAATGCCCCCATGCCCTGCACATTTTTTGTTTATTTGCTTTGAAACAAGCACTTCAGCTCAAGAAGAGCTCGTTAATTACCTGATTAGAGTCAGATGTGTTAGGAGCTGTGAAATGTGCACGGTGGGGGGTCTTCCATGACCAGGGATGGGAACCACGTTTCACCCTCCACAGTACTACTGAAAAGTCCTGACCGCCAGTGTCGTTCTGCCCTTTGCTTTCTAGTTTGCTGACGACGTCTACGGTGTCTATGGCAACAACGCAGTGGTTGAGGTGGTGACCGTGAAGACTTTTGAAGCTCCACTCACCAGGAAGTCTCGCTCCATCCTGGAGAGCAAGCAGATTGTGAGTATATCTACATCCTCGATCATGGGTTTGTTCTTTGCTGATCTCGTGCTGCCACACAAATGAACGTATCAGTGAGTGCGTTTACATGAACTTCATAAGCCGATAACTGCAGGAAATCTGATCTTGTCAGTAATCTGATCAACGCATTTACATGCACTTGGGTAATCAGATACTGGGGAAACTCCAGGTCTACATGAATCTGACATTAATCAGATTTCTGCTTTACAACCAGCCAACAAACCCACAGAAGAAGACGCGACGTAAACGTAACGTAAAGCTCAAACTTCAAAATATGAACATACGTCATCTAAAAGATGAAGAGTATTTAAATCCTTCATCTCACGTTTGGTTTCCACGTTGCATCAAAAGTGTTTTGCTGTGTCTCTCGGCGACGCTGATTTCGCTTATTTCTGGCACCATCGTGTGTTTTGCGCGTATGCAGACAGAAAAATCTGGGGAAAAAAATCAGAGTAAGTGTTCACAGCACTGAGTAATCGGATTACTGAGATCAAAATCAACCTCTTTATTGGATTTCTGAACCAGATTTCCAGATCGGAGTGCAGTATTTACATGACCATATGAATTATTAGCTAGCTGCAGAAATCTGATTATGATCAGATTATTAAGTGCGTGTAAAAGCACTCGGCGTGGTGTTACATTTAAAGCAGTTGTTTAATTCACACAAATTAACGGCAGTTAACCCAGTTTTGTGCTGGAGCTACGGCACACTTAATGAATCAGCATCTTGCAGAATTGCACATGCCACAAAGCGCATTAAATTATCTGTAATTGTCTTGCTTATGTTGTTTCTGACACTTTATAAGATAATGTTATGAAAAAACAGACAGAAGTGTGTTGTGTAACTAAACACAGCAATGGGCGTAACTAGTGAGCTACATTTGTCAGTTACTAACAGTGCAGACTTGAGAAAGTTTTGGCTAATCGAGCAAAACTGTAAATTTTAGCGTTCACTTTAACACATTACGATTGTGATTATGACTTCAAGCACCATATCCTATAGTGCAGCATTTATTTAAGGGACAACTAAAACTGTGAAACACTTTGCAGTCCCTTCTTATTACAGTTCAACTTCTCATTTGTTTAGGACTCAAATGCAACATTGTAGACCAACTCTGGCCACACCAGAGCATTATTTTTAGCGTCACATGCTGCACTGAAAGCACAGGCGTTTGACCAGGCACAGATTGTTTAGGTGTAACTGTGCTGTATCAAAACCACAGAGGCCCTTACAATAACATGCAGTTGATCTACTTATGGTCTGCCACATTTAAGCTAATGAGCTAATAAGCTCACGTCCTCAACAGCCCACAGTCTCGACAACTTCCCCCGATTCTTCTGAAATCAAGGAACTGAGCCTCTGTAACCTCACCACCACCTCTTACCAGCGCTCCTACCTTTCCCCTGAATGTAAATAAACGTCAGTATAACGGCCAAACGCTGGCTTTGCATGCTTTCAGACACTGTTGTGTAGAGCAGGGGAATTCAAATTGTAGGCCCCTATTGGGTCGCGAAGGAATTGCAGGGGAGGCGTGGAGGAGAGTTGAGAGAGAAAATTGCGAAAGAATAAGTATTAAAACAGCTCAATAAACCTGCTGTTACAAAGCCTTTGTTGTCGTGCTGTTTTTCATTTTACTTTACGTTCTTAGCCAGTTAGTGGACAAATGGGATGATTTGACCTCATTTTCTTCGTACATTTGTGGTAGTAGTTTGTTTATTGACAAGTTTGTTTTAGTTGAGCATGGCCCCAAGCTCTAAAATTAGAAAGGGAGCCCAAGTTGTGCAACCGGCTAAGTGTTTTTACTGAGTTCTCCTTAAATTCTCTTTCAGTCATCAGATTCATCCACTTGGGGGAGTGAGCGAAAGGCAATGTGGCATGCAGTTACACATTCCAAATCCCCAAATGTTACATACTGCTTTTAAATAAAAAATTTACAGACTTTTACACTTTCAGTAACTCGCTAGGGTCCTCAGCGTTCCATCCTATCCCTAGTCACTGAGATTACTTTAGTCACACAAGCCAAAAGGACTAAGAGCATCTGCTGTAGTTTACTGGAACAGAGGGAATTCTGAGCTTTCTCTTTATTGGAGAGGCAGATTAACTGGGCAGGTTTTGGTTCCACTTGAAATACACAGCCTGTTAACCAGGCTCCAGGAGAGCTTCTTATTCCATAGTCCGATTGGCGTTAAAGATGCAGTTAGTAGGATTGTTAGACTCAGAAAGCATTGAGAGGTAATAAACAGTTAGGTAGAGTCATTATATAGAAGCTTTGCAGAGCAGCTTTAACTGCGAAGACACATTTATGAGAGTCCTAGAAGTACAATCAAAATTAATTAATCAGTTTAATCAAATTAAATCAGTTTAATCAAAATTAATTTTTAGTGATGATTTTGGCTTCCAGGAATTATGAAAACAAGGTAGTGGAGATAAAACAGTTACGTCTCATTCCATTCCCCAAAATTACTCTTATTTTGTTTTACTTTTATTTTGTTTTATTTTTATTCACTTTTGTGTTATAAATCCAGTGCACCTCTTTCCTTTACTGCGCTTTCACCTCCCTAAAAGTACGAACTCATCTAATTTACTTCATATATATATATATATATATATATATATATATATATATATATATATATATATATATATATATATATATAAAATAAAAATATACTATCTATCTATCTATCTATCTATATATATATATATATATATATATATATATATATATATATATAAAAATATACTATCTATCTATCTATCTATATATATATATATATATATATATATATATATATATATATATGTGTGTGTATATGTAAATTTTATATTTTTATATATATATATATATATATATATATATATATATATATATATATATATATAAATTGTGTGTGTGTGTGTGTGTGTGTGTGTGTGTGTGTGTGTGTAAATTAATGAACTAAATTAGATGAGTTCTGGTTCCATTGACTTTAAAAGTAAAGCATGTTTTTCCTTCTTCTGTAAAGTTACCATTTTGGAGATTTTGTTCCAAAAACAGCACCATCACTTATTTTAGATACTATTCAAGGAATTCTACTGTTAAAGTTTTCTAAAGTTTAAGTTTTTAAATATATTAAAATGACTTGATGAGGAATAAACAGATGTTTTATAGAATTAAATGAAAACGTAGCCCCAGCGCAGAGAAGCAAGTCTCAAACATCCAAGACAAACATTCTGACCGCATCGTGTTTAGCCGTGTCTCTGTGGGCGCTTAGAATAGAACCGTGAGCTCGAGCGAGCAGTTCATGTAAAGCCTGCTGCAGTTTGATGTTATAATCTTGAGTCCGCCGTTTATCTCTGCCACCACACTAAACTCACGCAGCTCAGAAACAGCAGCACATGCCACTAACCTACTTTCTGTTGCAGAGCAACCCAGGAAGCCCCTACAACCTGGCCTACAAGTACAACTTCGAGTACGCGGTGATCTTCAACATTGTGCTGTGGCTGATGATCATGTTGGCCTTGGCCGTCATCGTCATCGCTTACAACCTGTGGAACATGGACCCCGGCTACGACAGCATCATCTACAGGATGACCAATCAGAAGATCCGGATGGACTAATGGTCGTCGCTCCCACTTGCATTCCATTCCATGTTGTTGAGTGTGTGTGTGTGTGTGTGTGTGTGTGTGTGTGTGTGTGTGTGTGTTTCTCACTTAAATAGATTCCAATTGAACCCTCAGTGTATGTTTGCTTCCCAAATGCGTTGTACAAAGACACGTCACATTGAACTGTAAATGTTAAATGAATATTTGAAGAATATTTATCGATGCCTGCTGTTTGGTAGAATCAACAGACCAGCTGAGTAAAGTTTAAGTTCATATTTCACCCCTAAAAATGCTAATGTGGCTACAAATGAATGACCGATCATAGGAGGTACATTAATGTTGAATTCTGGATGACGTATTTGTGTATTTTAGAAAATATAAACCAATTTTTTTGAAGATACGTGCAAGCTGATAAGCTATCAACAGAGCTGTAGATGACTCTGTAATAATTGAGAAAGCTGTCCAACATTGAACATTACCATAATAAATTTAGTGATGTGATCAAATGATCGTAATAAAATCATAATTACAGTATGTTATACATCAGTTCTTTGCGTTCCCAAACGTCTTCTGAAACTTTGAATATAAAAGTTTGGCTTGTGTATTAAATAAAATAACAGCAGTTGTTAATTTTATGTGGTTCTAAACTGTTCTTCTAATTTCTCTCCTAACTTTTATTCACTGTCAGCCACGTTAGCGTTGGTGGACGGTGAAATGGCCGATACGGGATGTAAATAAGTTTGCTGTCATTGCGTTTCTTGGTGAGTGGGAAGTGTACAGGCTTAATTTGTCGTGCTACACTCGTGATCGTGTGCTGTGCTTTTCATGTGTTCCTGAATTGTCTTCAGATTGAAGCCCAGCTTTATTTATTGTGTTGTTGATTTTGAAAGTTTTCTTTTTATTCCTGATACACTGGACATGCAGTATGATGCTCATCACATCCATGTGCATTTGTACGGCTTATGGTACAGATACAAACGTGTAAAATTGATGTGCCAGATGTAGAAAACGAGTGACTATTTCTGGCGAGACCAGAGTTTGTCTGCAATGTTGTATTTGTGTGTTTAAATAAATGAGAAGTTGAACCGTAATAAAAGAGGAGACTGGAAAGTGTTTCACAGCTGCAGTCGTCATTTTTTAAACCGATGCAAGCGGCTTTACCACTGAAGCCACAGGCGCTACAGGCGCTCTGGGTGAACACGTGGCTAAAAGTGTTCTTGGTTGCAAGGCTGTTCGCACCAAGTTCCTCTTTACTGCCTTTACAGCGCAAAATGTTTTTAGTTTTTATTAAAGAGTTTTTATTCACAGTTATTTAAGTCACAAGGCCACAGCGTTTGTTTTTATTCAGAAGAAGGAACCAAGTTTGTTCACCGTTAGCATGACTGCAGTCACCCAGACAAAATGTCATGCAGCGTGTTATTGCACAACATCCGACCATCTGGAGTTCAGCCTAGTCATCTAACCTGGGAAAGTCAGCAGGTTTCTACGCTTTCTACATTCGTGCATCATCAGGCCTCTATTACAGACCCATTAGGGCAACAGCTAATGTGCTAACAGGCTGACGCACCAAAACCAAGTATCCGTTTGAGGATGGTTCATGTGGAATGTCTCATGATGGTCATGCAAATGTGTCCCAAGGTCCTTCAGCTTCCTGCTGGGCGATGTGTACAATGAATGCAAACGTGGACCCGAACCATAAGATGCACTTTGTAGCGCATAGCTTATATGCAAACCTTGTATTTTCCATTTTTGTCATTTTTCTGTTTTTGACATGATTTGAAAATGCCTGTTGTTCTTTACATTGTGTGCAAATTTGAAGATGAATGGACCAAAAGAAACTGCCTAAAATCAACTGGAAAAAAGTCTGGTTCCATTGACTTGCATTCAAAGTTAACATTTTGGAGATACAAGGTTTTCTTCCAAGAACGGCAACATGCTACTGAAGTTAGAAAGGCCGTGAAGTTACTCCAGAATGGCCATCGTGAGGGGGGAATCGGTGAAATGTTTATGGCCAAACGTATAAGAAGTACGAAGGAAGAGACTCATGATGTTTCACCCATAGGGCAGACCTGCTACCACACTTCCTCCAACATGTACAGAGTAAATCTCACCTCCACCTCAAGTGTTGATGGAGGTGTCAACACTATTGTTGCACAGCTCTGCCAGGTCAACTCCAGTCAGTACTGATCTTTGCATGTCAATTCAGTGTTGAAACAACAGAAATCAAACGTCTTTTGCTGCATGGCCAACATGTCTCTGAAGTAAGATGAGTGCAGGTCTTCAGGCTCCTTGCCGAGGTTTCGGGAACTGTAACATAACGTACGTGCTGTTGGCTTGACTCTGCCTCACACCACTGGTTGACGTGGGGAGTTCGATCTCTTCATACTGAAAGAACAATGGCATGGTTGAAATTTTAGTTCATGAAGGCAACTCTCAAATTTTTGCCCTCTCATCAGATTTAGTTTGAAAGAACTGCATAGATTTCCTCAGTGGTCTGCTATGAAATCTGCAGTGTAGAGAAACTGAGCAGCTCAGGTTTCTTTACAGTGGTGATGATAGGAACCAGACGTTCCAACGTAGGCTAGTCAAGAATTTACTTCAGTTCAGGTTTATGCATTCATAAATCTAAAACACACAAACTAGAGGTGGGCAATATGGCAAAAACAGAAGTATTGCAATACTTCAAGAAATTTTCATGCTCCACATCATGCCAACATTTATTTTTTCAGACATCTGGTCAGTTGGAACTGAAATTAGTGGTGCTACATTTTTAAAAAATACTGTTAAACTGTTAAAAATACTAGTTAAACAGGACAAATTTTATAAAGAAACATGAACTACTTATGATATCTTTGATGTCGCTGTTGTCGGAAGAAAACCTTGTACCTCCAAAATAGTAACTTTACAGGAGAAGGAAAAAACCTACTTTACTTTTAATGTAAGTCAATGGAACCAGAATTTTTTCCAAGTAATTTTGGGTCGTTTGTTTTGATCCATTCATCACGAAATTTACACCGAACATAAAGGCCAATGGGCATTTTCAGATAATGTCAAAAACTGAAAAATGACATAAATGTAGATATTTTTACAGACAGCAGTGAAATGCTCATAGAAGAGCACTGCACTGTGATGTAATTCATCATGATAACGATATATATTCTCTTATTGCCCAGCCCTAGCATTTTTTAGCATTGCTCAGTAAGGAAAATCAAAGGAAATGTCACAGAATATCACAAAATCACTAAATATGTCCTTTTTGATTAAATAAGTTAACCTTTGGCTCAGTTAGTGGATGTTGGATCGCCAAAATGTTGGATCGCCAAAAACCGCCGGTAAAAAACGGTGCAGATTTGCTTGCCGCAAGGAAATGTTAAAGGATAAACAGACAGTGGCTATAAGCATTCATTTTTAGTCTGTTTAACTTGTAGACATTGTTCTGTCCTACAAAATTTACCCCCGAATGCAAAAAGTCAGCACAAGCTGCCTTTGCATGTCATGAAACCAGGTATTTTGATTGGTTCTGAACTTGTTATCATCATGTTAAAGCGACATACGCATTAGTTAGTTGCTACTAGTTAAGGCATGACTTAAAGATTGATGGTGTAACTCATGTAAACCAATGCAACCCATGTATACAATACAAATATTACCAATTCATCTCATGTTCAGTAAAACCCATGAATGTGCCTTGGTAGTTTATATTGAATACTGAAGATATGCTCTGAAAAAAGCTGTTTTGGGTCCTGTTTTGCCTTACAATGTCCTGCATGCACCTCCCCACCACAAAAAAGTCCTCAAAATTACCATAAAACAGCGTCTTAGACATCAGGCAGTGCATTCAGAAGCATTTCATGTAGGAACTTTCTGTGAGGAGCTTTTAGAGGAGGACGTCTGGTTCCTATCACCACCACTGTGAACACCAACACTGTAAACAAACTTTGTTTACATCTTAAATGTTTATTTGTGCAGCAATTTTGTAAAACTGGTCTGACCTTTAGCACCGGAGCTACAATGCTATTGTAGCTAAGAAGTAATGGAAGCTTATACCTCATGAGCACTGGCTATATATAAACCCTACGCCATGACCCGCTTGCCTCAGACAACCGTGCTAAGTAATCTCAAATTAACTTGTCTGTGTGGTTTCTAACTGCACGTCATACTGTCAGCAACCAAACATTCAGCCACATTAGCCTCACAGCTGCCCTGCACGTGCCCTGTAAGCCTCTGTTCATAAACATAAACCAGCCCAAACTCATTTACTATAAAATGAAATGGTGTTTGTAGAAATTCAGAAAAAAGCCGCGTCAGTCTCGACTGCATATGTGGACATATTTCTATATTGAGCTCTATTTACACAAAGTTAGGTTAGTTCATCATTTATGTTGAACAGACTCTCCCAAAGTTTTACGCTGCTGCGCTGACGTTGAACCGCGTGCTGCACTGGGTCGGTATGACCAACAGGTCAAAACCAGCTCTAAACAAAGTGACCGCTGGGCCCTGATTGGTGCTCTGGCTTTGGGCTTCTTTCGTTTTGACATGTTACGTTTTTATACACACAGAAACCAAAAGGAACGACAGATTTCTCAGAAGGTAGGAGGAAAAAGTTGGATATTAGACTCTGAAATGTAGTGGAGTGAAAGGAAAAAGTCGCCCAAAATGGAAATACTTAAGTAAAGTACAGATACACGAACAAACCACTGAAGTACAGTAATGAATTACATTTACTTAGTTCCTGTCCACCATTGCGCTTGGCTGTACCTGTGGGGACTTTCCATTTCAGCAGCAGCAAACAGCGCACACTCCGACACAGACAGTCAAGCTAAAGTGATCGTAATAACTTGAAATAAATATTATATATAATATTTTACATTACATTCATGGCATTTGGCTGACACTATTATCCAGAGAATTGCAGTTTGATTATTTACACAGGTGGGTGAAGGCGGTGTTGGGAGTCTTGCCCAAGGACTCTTATTGGTATAGTGTAGGGTGGTTACCCAGGCGGGGGATTGAACCCCAATCTTTAGCGTAGAAGGCAGAGATGTTACCCTCTACACATATTACATATATATTAAATAATATTTTATATATAACATATTATATATAGCACACATCCTGTACAGAGAACACAATGCACAATTACTGTTTATTAGCTGAATTTAACCAATTAAAAAAATGAAATATGGCATGTGCAGAAAATGTATGGAACACTTAATTTTTCACATTCTATTTTTAAACTCTAAACAAATAAATAGAAACCACTTTAGAATTTGCAGAACGTTGCCGTATTTGTGTTTTCTCTGTAGACGATCTGTTTGTTAGGGGTCTTTAAGTTTTTGCATACAACCGTAAGTTTGATAAGAGCAGAAACGTTAAGCGCAGTGGGCTCACCTGTACATTGAGGTCTTGCTGCCGCTGGACATTCGACTCCGGAGGTTGTGGTTGTTGTGAGAGTTTTGGAGGCCTTTTGCAGCGCTGAATTGTCAGACCTGAAAGGGACGGTTGGCACAAAAGGTTGAACACCCCCGGCAAACTTACACACTTTGTTATACTTTGTGGATAATCTAAGTGAACATTGGTTGACCCCTTAAATGGTCAGGGCCCAAAGTGTTATTACACACTTCTATAACCTAAAAAAATAGCTCGGCCAGTTTGCACTGAAGACCCTGTAGTATGTAATAAACCTGGGCTTTCAATGGGTTAACACATCCTCTACAGAGAACGCACTCAAATATGGATTTTGTTGCAAGTTTTAGTGCTGCATTTTAGTTTAAGATATTGGAAAAAACAAAAAATGTAAAATGAGCCATAACTTTTGCACAGGCCACAATTTAAGTTTTTATTTTTCCTTTAATATGTAAAATTCAGCAAGTAAAGAGTTATTGTGCATTAAAATGTGCAGAAGTGTGTTCTCTGTACAGGGTGTGTCCAAATTTTGCATATGACTGTATATTAATATTACAATAAATAAACACATTGGATTGTCATTGTTCTTACTTTAACATGCAAATCTGCAAAAAAATTTAATTTTAAAAGATATTTATTTACTCAGAAAAACACATATTGGAATAAATACTAATAACGTTGATACTTTTGACTTATATGTCAGTGTGTTTTGCATTTCAGAACCTCTACTCATGGCAGCCCGGCGTCATTTCCAGTTCTGGTTTGGCTCATCAATACTATCACTAATATGTAAACTTAAGAGCGCTTAACAAATCCATACGATGGCTGGAGACATTCAAGACAAATCTGGAGCAAAACTTCAAACTAGCTCACAATTTTGAAGACATTCTTGTTACTTTAATTTGCATTATTTTATGCAGTATACATTACATAAAGGTCAAAGTATAATAAATAAAGATATCTTGTGTTTTTACTAGCAAAAAGACTCTTAAGATAAGACCAATATCTCAGATTTTCGTAGCAGTAAAACAGATTTAAAGTATGTTTCTTTGCTCTGCGCTGGACCTCACACGGCAAATATCACCTACCTATTACTCCACAGAACAGAACACAGTTCGTCAAGCCAGAAATGATGAGAAGCGTTTGCTGATGTCTTGTGATGTCTATGTGGTCTTTGGTGTGGTTCCACAACTGCTGATCCTCCTCCGTCTTGTTGGGGGAGTTCAAATGTGATTCTGCAAAGAGAAGTAAACTTGCGTCAGTTTGATGTTATAAAGGCAGTTTCTCTAATACATCATTTTATCCTACATCAGTAGATCAAACATGTCAAACATCACTGCTGTCAGAACAATGAAAAAGCCTCTCCAACTTCAGTAGCATGTCGCTGTTCTTGGAAGAAAACCTTGCATCTCAAAAACGGTGACTTTACAGGAGAAGGAAAAAACCTACTTTACTTTTAATGTAAGTCAATGGAACCAGACATGTTTCCAAGTCATTTTAGGTTGTTTCTTTTGGTCCATTCAACATGAAATTTACACACAATATAAAGAAGAACAGGCATTTTTAAATTATTTCAAAAACAGAAAATCGGAGATATGAGATTTTCCTCTGCCAAAAGGAGCACCAAACATGTCAAACATATATATGAACAAAACCTTATATCGCATTTTTCAGTTTTTGCCATAATTTGAAAATGCCTATCAGCATTTACATTGTGTGCAAATTTCATGAAGAATGGACCAAAAGAAACAGCCTTGGAAAAAATTCTGGTTCCACTGACTTACGTTAAAAATAAAGCATATTTTTTCCTTCTCCTGTAAAGTTACCATTTTGGAGATACGAGGTTTTGTTTCAACAACAGAGATATGACACAAAGATAATAAGCATCTATTTATCTTTGTTTTTAAAAACACATTGATTGTGATCTTAGAAGATTAAAATGCTGATCGAATCTCTTGCTTTGCTTTAAATCTGAAAGATGTTTGGAAATGTAAGACATTTTATATTCACACTTCATTTTATCATTAAAATGATATTTATTTATTTATTTATTATAAATCTGAAGAAAGTATATATGGCATCTCTAATAATCATAACCCAGAGCTTTACACATATCCAATTATTTTTGCGTACTAATGATAGTGGACTGAAACTGTGACTGGATGAAATGTACCAAGTTTATATGTACTCACCACTGCTGTGCCATATCCTGACGCCAGTGCTAATTTTAGGTGGGGTTTCATTGAAGATGCAGTAATAAATTCCTAATTCATCCAAAGTGATATTGTGTATAACTAAACTACTATTTATCTGCAGTGAGAATCTTTTGCTGAAGCTATTGTTACTGTAGGAAGCCACTGTGGCTGAGCTTTTGAAAGATCGTAATATATACACTGGAGGCTGTGAGGGCTTCATCAGGAACCAGTAAACATCTTTTACACCAGTCTCACAGTTTAAAGTCACATTCTGTCCCAGATCTACCAGCATATCTGTGAAGCCCTCTGGAGCTCCACACCACAGCAGCAGACCTGGCAAGAGAAAACAGCACAAACACACCAGAATGAATAATCCTGTTATTCAACTAGAATTAAAGTCAAGAAATCTCTAACCTATGAATTGATGCCAAGCATTAAAGCCAAAAGTCAATAAACTCACAGAAGTGTAGCTGTAGGATCTTCATCTTGCAGCTTGAATGCTCTTCACAAGCTTCACCGAAGACTCCGTCACTCTGCTCACTGCTGAGCTTCAGACACAAACACAAGAAATTGAGCCAAAGAAGTGAGAGGAAGTGGGAGTTCAACTTGCCCTGACCACAGCTTTTTTTTCTTTCTGTCTTTCTTTTCAGAAGTTGCCTCACACATGTGTAGAAAAGCATCATCACACACATTCACACCACCCGGGTGATGTTTCCACAGAACTAAAAACCATTCGTTTGGTTTGATTAGCACTCATTTGTACAGTCTGGTAACCGTGTTTACTAAAACTGAAGCTGAGGTTCGGTAAATGGAGCTCAGCTGCTTCATACTTTCAACCTCTGAAATCAAGCTGTGCTGATCTTGAGATAATAAGCATAGCGGCGTTTGAGTTTCCTAACAGATGTGTTCAAAGCTCCAAGCCCATAGAAGCCAAAGCCGACCTCAAGAAGTGCCAAAGGGTTTAAAAGAGGAAATGTTACCACTCACAAACAAGTCACATGGGTGGGCGCATCTCATTGATAAGAGTTGAGGTGAAACCCACTGACATGGAGAGAAGACGATGCAAACTCAAAGATAAGGCCTGTTTATTCACCTAAAACTGCTTTAAAGAGATCTGTGATTTGATGTAAAGTGAGCTGTGTAAGCGGATTAGGCTAGAGTGAAAATGATTATTAAAATATTAAAAAATTAGACAAATACTCAAACTTTTCCGATTTTCATGCACCCAAAACTTCAGGTTGTTGCACCAAGATCTTTAAAGCACACACTTTTTCCAGTAACCTCTGACCAGCAGGGGGCAGCATTTACTTATATATTGTATGGGAATAATAAAGGACTGTAGCAGTAGGATAGTTCTAGAATAGCCACCTTGCAGTCTTGGACAGCAACAAAGTAAATATAATTCATTACTGTTCTAATAGTTTTTGTGTATCTGTACTGAAGTTTCTCCAATCTGGGCGTCTTTTTCCTTTCACTCCACTACATTTCAGAGTCTAATATCCGACTTTTTCCTCCTACATTTTGAGAAATCTGTCGTTCCTTTTGGTTTCTGTGTGTATAAAAACGTCACATGTCAAAACGAAAGAAGCGCAAAGCCAGAGCACCAATCAGGGCCCAGCGGTCACTTTGTTTAGAGCTGGTTTTGACCTGTTGGTCATACCGACCCAGTGCAGCACGCGGTTCAACATCAGCGCAGCAGCGTAAAACTTTGGGAGAGTCTGTTCAACATAAATGATGAACTAACCTAACTTTGTGTAAATAGAGCACAATATAGAAATATGTCCACATATGCAGTCGAGACTGACGCGGCTTTTTTCTGAATTTCTACAAACACCATTTCATTTTATAGTAAATGAGTTTGGGCTGGTTTATGTTTATGAACAGACGCCTACAGATCAACATAGTAAAGGAGCTCATCTGTGATCCTGAGTTTAAAGCCAGTTTTTATTCAACTTAAACTTGGAACTAAGTTGTAAATAAATCTGAACCTGAAACTTTGCTTGTGTGTAAAAAGTGATTTCAGAGCCACTCGGTTCTCCCTGATGGAAACTGTTTACCTTCAGTGTTTTGTGCTTCTGATCATTTTAATAGACGTCAGCATCACTAATTAATGACGTTCTATTAAAAGACTGGTTTACCAAGAGAGACGCTGGAGGACTTTCACCTGAAATGAGTTCATGAAGCCAGTCTTGTTATAAAAATGATGGTCATGCACTATCTATTGCTTTAGAGTTCAGCTCAAAATGAGCTCAAATTGTCACTACCAAAAAGCGAGTTGTTTTTTTTTGAGGAGCCTGGCCTCTTCTTATTTCCCCTGTTATATCGAAAACAGGACTACTGAACAGCAGAGGGCGTCTGCAAGCGAGTCCTCAGTGAATGGAAGTGAATGGCTCAATGGGTAAAAACGAACAGTTAAAATAGTTTCTAATCACATGCCCAGAACTTTCCTTTAATTTTAGAAAGTAGAAGGGTGAAGAAATCTTACCAATATATTTTCTTTATTTCTACAGCAAATGTGTTTTGGGTAGCAGGAGGCAGGCTTTACTGCTACTGAGTGCTGATTGATTGGCAAGCGGAGCAGCTCATTGGCTGTTCGTGCTCACTGATGTCATAAACGTACACGAGGCGCCGTTTTAAACTCCTATAACTCGAGTTTAAAAGCTCTTAAATAAAACAGCGTGTTAAAATGTTTTATGCTGTTCTGTGCTCAGGAAATGATTGTATTCTTTTGCATTGTAAATTATGTAAACTATAAATAATTAATTTATAAACAATGATTGCTCTAATGCTTCATATTAACCCGTTCATTGTGGAGTCACTCAGGAGCGTCCCTGGTGTTTGAGAAACCTAAAAGACATAACAGATTGGAAATTCTCCTCTGTACAGCTTGTCTGACTCAAACAGTCACTACTAAAACATTTGGAAAAGTTTCAGCAGCGTTATGATTGTTTTGGTAGTGACAAAATGAAATGTTCAATCATGTTTCACCAAAATAAACATAACTGAGGTTAAGAGTCTCTCAAAGCAAAGGGATTTTAGTTTAAAGTCCAAGTCAGTTAAAAGTCCTGACAAGACTCTGTTATGACGGTAAAGTCTGAAATGATGACGTGAAATAGTGATGATGAAAACGTTTTAAATTAGAGGTTTTGGTCAGCCTGTATCCCTTAAACCACAGAAACAGGCTGACCACACTCTAATAGCCTTTTATATGCTTTATATGAAGCTTCAAGAGCGAGAGTCAACATAAAGCAAACAGAAAAGACTTTAATGAGTTTAATTATTACAGAAATACACCGGTCAGGCATAACATTCTGACCACCTCCTTGTTTCTGCGCTCATTGTCCATCTCATCAGCTCCACCTACTGTATAGCTGCACTCTGTAGTTCTACAGTTACAGACTGTAGTCCATCTGTTTCTCTGATACTCTGTTACCCTGTTCTTCAGTGGTCAGGACCCTCATGGAGCCTCACAGGGCAGGTACTATTTGGGTGGTGGACCATTCTCAGCACTGCAGTTACACTGACGTGGTGGTTTGTTAGTGTGTATTGCGCTGGTCTCAGTGGATCACCACCAATTATTCAAAATTTCTATCATAGAATTATCTATCATAATTAAATAGCTAAATAAAATGCTTCATTCTAGAGTCGGAATTGTTCGCAGTGGTGGTGATAGGAACCAGACGTCCACCTCTAAAAGCTCTCTCAGAGGCAGTTACTACAGGACATGGTTGTAAATGCTGAGCCTGATGTCTGAGGCATTGTTTTACAGTAGTTTTATTTTTTAGAGAAAACTCTCTCTTTCACGTATATCAAACATACATCACATATATCAACATTACATATAAAAAGACTCGTGTAGGTTCTCTGGAGGTTCTGGACGGTAAATAAAATGTCGATATTTGTGTTGGTGAGCCCTGGTTCCTATCACCACCACTGTAAAGACACCTGAGTGTGCACGTTTCTCTATGATTAACCATTTTACACCAAACCACTCCAAATGACTGCTTACACCTCAACCACTGAACTGAGCAGGAATTTTGGAAAATCGGTGGAGTTCCCCTTTAACAACGTTTAATGCGAGCTGACGTAGCTGGATTGGCGCCAGTTGCTGCTGCATGTCGCGCGCGCATTTCAAATTCAAAATTTAACGATCACCTCAGCCGCCGCAGGTGAGGAGCCTAGAGCAGTTTTACGGGATGTTTAGTATTAATAATTAATATTCATATCGTGTTACATTAATAAACGGATAATAATGCGACCGAGTCGTGTTACGGTTAGCTCGTGTCGTCTTGACGCGTTTGAGAAATGGCTCTCTGTCAGTTTATAAGCCAGCCAGGCTAACTGAGCTTAGCCAACTATCCTAGTTTCGGTCACCACAGACGGTCATAATGCCTGTTATATATATTTATATATTCTCTTGGGTGTTTGAGAAAATATGATATAAAATTCCTCAGTTTTGAAAGCGAATAATGTTAACCTAGCTAACCCATTTAACGTTATGTCGCTGGGGTTTCAAACAGCGTTAGTTAAGCTAGTTAGCTAACCTGGTTACGTCAAATAAGCTAAAGTAGTCTTGTGCATAACTTAAAAAGTACGTTTTACGTTGTTTTTTGAGCGTTTTATGAATATTTTGGAGTATTAGAGTTTGAACACTCATGAGTTTTCAACACAACGTGAGTTTTCAACGCAATAATTCATTAAACATGTCTGAAAAATGTTTAGACCTGCATATTTTGCTGAAATATAAGGGTTCCTGCTGTAATTCTAAGCAGAAGAAGTTGAATCATTATGCTTAAGAGTTATTTTTTTATTTTATTACATCTTAAAAAGGACTGGGTATTATGAGCTAATGTTACTGCTGCTAATGAATACAGCCCACAAATAACAACTAGATGAAGTGAAGAGTGGTCATTTATCTTTAATCGACTGAGGTCACTCACTGTAAGCCATACGTTTGGTTTTGGAGTGAGGTTTTCTGTTAATAATTAATAATATGGCCTTATTTCAAATCAAATTTATTTGTATTGCGCTTTTTACAACTGATGTTTTCACAAAGCAGCTTCGCAGAATTCCAGTAAAGACAAAGTTTTAACATGAATGTAAAACCCCCAGGTGAGCAAGCCAGGGGCGACAGTGGCAAGGAGAACCTCCCTCCGAGCTGAGGAAGAGACCTTGGGAGGAACCAAGGCTCACAAGTGGGACCCATCCTCCTCTGGTCAAACTCCCTCAGAGCTGAGGAAGAAACCTTGGGAGGAACCAGGCTCACAAGGGGGACCCATCCTCCTCTGGTCAAACTACCTACAAGTGATTATACTACTAATATTAGTAGCAGTAGTATTAGTAGTAGTAATAGCTAGGAATCCATGAAAACTTCAGTGTTGGTGGACAGCTAGTCCAAGGCAGGTGGGGGTAGCTGGGGCGTGGGCAGCTGGTCTGAAGTGGGCAGCAGGAGGGCTCGACACTCAGTCGTACTTCAGTGTCCGGCCGGACAGGTGGTTACGTAAAACAGGGAATGTGAACATTTCCAGAGTGTGGCTAACGACTCTGGCAGATCTGACTATGACAGCTTAACTAAAAGGAGAGAACCAGAAGGACATACAGACACAAGAACACATTTACGATTTATGGAGACTTGTCTCATTGCCAGAGTTGGCCAGCTGCTGCTCAAAGAACGGTTGTAAAAATGTAATATTTACATACTTTTACTGCAGTTATTTTTGTTTCATTTTGATATTATATGTGTTATTTCAACATTTCAAATGGATTATACTGTGAAGGGTGATGTGTTTAATATTTTGCAGATCATTAACTATTATATTACCAGTATGTTGTCTGAAGGTTATATGTTTGGTATGTATCTGAGGAGTTGCCACAATAACACAGTATCTTTCAAATGTCATTTTTAGGGTAGAACTGGCTTAAGCACCATAAAACTACTGCTTTCAGAAGAGGATGTAACTTCTGGAGCTGTAAAACAGCTCAGTTGCATTGGTAAGTGTCAGATTTCTATTTAATTTATCTGATTTTTTTCTGCTTTTCTTCTTGTTGTTATTATTAAACGTGATAGAGATTTTCATAACAGTACAGTCTGTCAAACAGCAACCTGTAGTTGTCCAGTAAGAAACAAAACAGTTTGTATTAGAAATGATGTGCATTTCAGTAGCATTAAGCTAAGGTATTTAATTCTACATCCAAAAAAAATCCCAGTATTGGATAGTTTTTTTTATTGGCTTTTTAAGGCCCTGATAAAATTGTCAAGTCAAGCTGTTTTAGTTGTACATACTGTTTTATTTTTACATTGAGAGGAACTAAGACTTAAAAGGGGAATATGTTCTCTTCTAGCTGACACCAGACAGTGGAATTTAGATTTCAGAGGAAATTACTGAAAAAAGCTTTGAAACTGTGGTACTTTCATCATGCAAGACAGCGATCTTTGATGTAAGAAACCAACAAAACCTTAAAAAAAGGACTAAAGAAATAAAGTGGGCATTACAATAGAGAATAGAATAGCTCCCCTAGTGGTGCAGATGTGTAGCTAAATGAGACGTGGAAAGCTGCTTTAGGAGCACCAAAAACTGCTTTGATAAATGCTGGTCAGGGATTTGTGATTAATGCTTGCTACGGATTGTTATATCTCTTTATATCTCATTATATCTCTTTTATATTTCTATATAAAAATGTACCTTAAATAAAATCCATCCATCCATCCATCCATTATCTTCCGCTTGTCCGGGGTTCGGGTCGCGGGGCCAGCATCCTAAGCAATGAAGCCCAGACCTCCCTTTCCCCAGCCACTTCCACCAGCTCTCCAAGGGGGATTCCGAGGCGCTCCCAGGCCAGCTGGGCGATATAGTCGCGCCAGCGTGTCCTGGGTCTTCCCCAGGGTCTCCTCCCAGGTGGACTCGCCTGTGACACCTCCCGAGGGAGGCGTCCAGGAGGCATCCTAACCAGATGCCCGAACCACCTCAGCTGGCTCCTCTCGACGTGAAGAAGCAGCGGCTCTACTCCGAGTCCTTCCCGGATGACTGAACTTCTCACCCTATCTCTAAGGGAGAGTCCAGACACCCTGCGGAGGAAACTCATTTCGGCCGCTTGTATTCGCGATCTTATTCTTTCGGTCATTACCCAAAGCTCATGACCATAGGTGAGGGTGGGAACGTAGATCGACCGGTAAATCGAGAGCCTTGCCTTATGGCTCAGCTCTTTCTTTACCACAACAGACCGGTAAAGAGCCCGCATCACTGCTGACCCAGCACCAATCCGCCTGTCAATCTCCCGCTCCCTTGTACCATCACTTGTGAACAAGACCCCGAGATACTTGAACTCCTCCACTTGAGGCAAGAGCCTATCCCCAACACAGAGAGGGCTCTCCACCCTTTTCCGCCTGAGAACCATGGTCTCGGATTTAGAGGTACTGATTCTCATCCCAGCCGCTTCACACTCGGCTGCAAACCGATCCAGCGAAAGCTGAAGTTCGCGGCCTGATGTCCCCAATAGGACCACATCATCTGCAAACAGCAGTGATGTGACCCTGAGGTCACCAAACCGGACACCCTCCATCCCTTGACTGCACCTAGAAATTCTATCCATAAAAATTATGAATAGAATCGGTGACAAAGGGCAGCCCTGACGGAGTCCAACTCTCACTGGGAACGAGTCTCTCCAGCTTCGTTTGTACAGGGCCTGAATGGCTCGTAGCAAAGAGCCATGTACCCCGTACTCCCGAAGCACCTCCCACAGAATACCCCGGGGAACACAGTCGAATGCCTTCTCCAGATCCACAAAGCACATGTGGACTGGTTGGGCAAACTCCCATGAACCCTCCAGAATCCTGGAGAGGGTGAAGAGTTGGTCCAGTGTTCCACGACCAGGGCGGAACCCGCACTGTTCCTCCTGGATCCGAGGTTCGACTATAAGCCGGACTCTCTTCTCCAGTACCCCTGCATAGACCTTGCCAGGGAGGCTGAGGAGTGTGATTCCCCTGTAGTTGGAACACACCCTCCGGTCCCCTTTTTTAAAAAGAGGCACCACCACCCCAGTCTGCCAATCCAGTGGCACCGCCCCCGATGTCCACGCAATGTTGAAAAGGCGTGTCAGCCAAGACAGCCCCACAACATCCAGAGCCTTGAGGAACTCAGGGCGGATCTCATCCACCCCTGGAGCCTTGCCACCAAGGAGCTTCTTAACTACCTTAGCGACTTCGGCCTCAGTAATGGACAAGCCTATTCCCATGTCCCCAGACTCAGCCTCCTCACTGGAGAACGTGTCGGAGGGATTGAGAAGGTCCTCAAAGTATTCCTTCCACCGCCCAATGACGTCTTCAGTCGAAGTCAGCAGCACACCATCTCCACTATATACAGTGCTAGTGGCACACTGCTTTCCCCTTCTGAGTCGCCTGACGGTTTGCCAGAATCTTTTCGGAGCCGACTTAAAGTCAGTTTCCAAGGCCTCACCAAACTCCTCCCATACACGGGTTTTTGCCTTGGCAACAACTGAAGCCGCAGATCGCTTGGCCTGTCGATACCTGCCAGCTGCCTCTGGTGTCCCACAGGCCAACCATGCCCGGTAGGACTCCTTCTTCAGCTTGACGGCATCTCTCACCTAGGGTGTCCACCACCGTGTTCGAGGATTACCGCCCCGACAGGCACCAACTACCTTACGGCCACAGCTACAGTCAGCCGCTTCAGCAATGGAGGAACGGAACATGGCCCATTCTGAGTCAATGTCCCCCACCTCCCCCGATATCTGGTCAAAGTTCTGACGGAGGTGTGAGTTGAAGATCAATCTGACAGGTTCTTCTGCTAGACGTTCCCAGCAAACCCTCACTATGCGTTTGGGCTTGCCTGGTCTGACCGGCATCTTCCCCCACCACCTGATCCAACTCACCACCAGGTGGTGATCAGTTGACAGCTCAGCTCCTCTCTTTACCCGAGTGTCCAAAACACATGGCCGCAAGTCCGATGACATGACTACAAAGTCAATCATTGAACTGCGGCCTAGGGTGTCCTGGTGCCATGTGCACTTATGGACATCCTTGTGTTCAAACATGGTGTTCGTGATGGACAAACTGTGGTTTGCGCAGAAGTCCAAAAACTGAACACCACTCGGGTTCAGATCAGAGAGGCAATTCCTCCCAATCACACCCCTCCAGGTCTCACTGTCATTGCCCACGTGAGCGTTGAAGTCCCCCAGTAGAGTCTCCAGGAGGAGCACTTTCAAGCACCCTTCCCAAGGACTCTAAGAAGGCTGGGTACTCTGAACTGCTGTTCGGTGCATAAGCACAGACAACAGTCAGGACCCGTTCCCCAACCCGAAGGCGTAGGGAAGCTACCCTCTCGTCCACCGGAGAAAACCCCAACATACAGGCACGAGTCGAGGGGCTATGAGAAAGCCCACACCTGCCCGCCGCCTCTCACCATGGGCAACTCCAGAAAAGAATAAAGTCCAGCCCCTCTCAAGGATATTGGACCCAGAGCCCAAGCTGTGTGTTGAGGTGAGCCCGACTATATCTAGCCGGTATCTCTCAACCTCGCGCACCAACTCAGGCTCCTTCCCCGCCAGTGAGGTAACGTTCCAAGTTCCAAAAGCCAGTTTCAGCAACCGAGGATCAGAACGCCAAGGCCCACGCCTTCGAACACTGCCCGATCCACAACGCACCGAACCCCTACTACTGCCCCTCCCATTGGTGGTGGGTCGATGGGAGGGGGGACTCATGTAACTCCTTCGGGCTGGGCCCGGCCGGGCACCATGAGTAAATGCCCGGCCACCAGACGCTCGCTGGCGAGCCCCTCCCCCAGGCCTGGCTCCAGGGTGGGGCCCCGGTAACCCTGTTCCGGGCAGGGTACACAAGTCCTGTTTTTGTGTCTTCATAGGGGTTATTATGGATCACACTTTGTCTGACCTGTCACCTAGGACCAGTTTGCCATGGGAGACCCTACCAGGAGCTTTTGCTCCAGACAACATAGCTCCTAAGATCATTCAAGCACGCAAAACCCCTCCACCACGATAAGGTGGTGATCCAAGGAGAGGTAAATAAAATCAGATATTCAATAATGTTCAATAATAATTTTAAAAACTTTTATCATAGAGGAAAAATTGTCACTGCATTTTAATGAAGGAAGATTTTTAGATACACAGGATGGCTCTGGTGTCATAAGGTCTAACTACACTGTCATATTGTGAGTTGATGTTTGTCCAGATGTTTTAGCTTGAATGCCTTTACTTTACTGTTAGATTAGCGGTTAGGTGGCTAGTTGGCACTACTTGCAAGCTAATCCAGCCCTGATTTTGGTGGCCAGGCCACCATAAGACTGCTGCTGAGTTAAGGTGAAGATCTGAACTCTGATGGAGCCTCAACTATTTGCTCTTTCTGAACACCCACATCACAGAGACCTTTGTGCAACTTTGTTTATACTAATTAAAAAGCATCTAAATGATGCTGTGTTCACTTTTACCTGGACACAGCTTTGTAAAACAGCTTGTTAGTGGATTTCATGTAGTATAAACAAAGTTGTTTGATGTAAAATATTTGTAATGCATTATACGTCAACTCATATTTCAGATTTACAGACCCAGTTTTCTTTACAGTGGTGGTGATAAGAACCAGCAGTCGTAATGTCAACAACGAAAATAGACATTTATTTACGCTCCACAACCACCAGTGAATCTGTTGAGTTTTATATTTAACGTTATGATAAAATACTCCGATCTGAACGAAGATGTCTTTTTTGCTTTGCCTTGCGAAGCTCTGCATGTACTTCTCTGTAATTAGGATTTTTAAAATGACATTTAAGGCCAAAAGCCCTTTGTAAAACTATCATGTATCAGTATCTCCAGAATCAGGCAGCATATCCATCACCATTTCATGTAGGAACTTTCTGTGAGGGAGCTTTCAGAGGTGGACGTCTGGTTCCTGTCACCAGCACTGCGAACAGTTCTGACTTGGTAAGTTTCTCTAGAAGAAAGCATTTCACACCAAACCACTCTGTTTACATTCATCACTTGTCCGATTAAAGATTATGACGAGCGTAAACCTCGTGTCCTGCCATGTAACTAAATCAGAACGCTTCCACAGAGCGCTTTGAGTCTAGCGTGGTAATGTTATTCTCATGCTGTCTCGCTCTGCAGCCAAACGTTACGCTACATATAGAGTGCTTTATGAAGAAAAGAGAAGTTTCCACCCACAGTGAGAATCTCTTTTCTGGAATTGCAGTGAATCACGTTATTCAGCTCATTTACCCTCTTATACTAGCGAAATTTCAGTCATTGCTTCACACTGGTTTGTGTGAACTCTGAGCGCAAAAGCACAGCATGAAGAAGGAGCCTTTGTCCAACCTATACAGTATAGAGTCAGGGCATGAAGCAACAGTCATTTTCCGTTCTTATCGTTACGCACATCTTATTTGTTTATTTATAGCAACAATCCTACAGCAGTTCACAAATAAAGAAACTGTAAGAAGCTGTGTACCCTGGGAGAAAACTGAAAGCAGTATTTGTCTGCGCATTGTGCAGTTGATCAGAATACTTACACTAAACACTTACAGCAGAGTTTATAAAAAAAACTTAGTTGTTTTTAACAACAAACAGCGTGTGATTGGTCTGACAGCACAGGGCTAAGTTGAGCAAACTCCACCACAGTAAAAGTGCTGCTTCTGTGGCCGCTTTGCAGTGCATCCGGTAACATTGCTGAGAATACATTCTGTAAAAGAGGAAAAAATACATTTGATGTATACTTCAGCGTGAAGAGCACAATTAGATGAATATTCTGTTATATTACATTATAATATTTTATTGCTGAAAAATGTCGCTCATAATATCTCATTTATACCCCTTTGTCAGTTGATCTGTGCAATAAATGCCAATAAAGAGGTCATTGAGCAAATTATTTACACAGTTTTCCCCTAACCTCAGAGACTGGTGTGTTGACAAAGATGTGACAAAGATATTGCAGCAAACAAGCTGCCAGTGAAAGCTTCTGGTTGTCATGCTGATCTTTGCTTCTTTAGTTTTGCACTGGAGCTATAAAGTTGATGTAACTAACAAGGAGTGGAAGCTTATTTCCCACTAATTAGCATCATGGCAACTACGTGCTTAACTCTTCACACTCTTGTCTGAAGCATCATCAATTTGTTAAGTTATCTCTAGTAGACTCGCTTATGTGCTTGTGGTATCAGAAACTGCATGACATACTCTTATCTATTAAAAAATGTATGGTAACGTTTTGCTGTAGGGCCACGTTTGTAAGGCTACACTACATGACACTACAAGCCTTAACAGATTATAAAAGCCTGAGAGTCTCACATTATTCAGCTGGTTTCTGAAAATATTGGGGACCACACAGTGCTCAACTTTAAAGTTGTTGCTGAACCGAACGGAGCTCACTGAACTCACGCAAAAGAACGTGTTCTATTTCTAGGAGATGCAAAGGAGCAAACGTGGAGCCGCTGCTGCTGTTTTCTGTGCTGTTTACGCTGAAACAGTAAAGAAACGGCAGGTAAACATGTTTAAAGGATGTTTTCCGGGATGTTCTACCAGTTGTTTTTTAGGCATCGCATAAGTCTTTTGGTGCTCCTGTCCCAACTGTTTTGCAATGTGCTGCTGGCATCAAATTCAAAATGGCCAAATATTTTTCAAAAACAATCAAATTTCTCAGTTTCAATATTCGATATGTTGTCTTTGTACTATCTTCAATTAAATGTAGAGTTTAAATGATTTGCACATCACTGTGTTGTTTTTCTTTATATTTTGCACAGCACAACTTCTTTGGAAATGGGGTTGTACTTGATTTATATACATCCTACTTGTTTTCTTATGGACAGGTTATTCTGATGTTGGCAGATTATAACTTGCATGGGCTTAAATAACTTCTTAAATGCAGGATGCCCACCTGTATGCCACCGGTCTGCTTAGTGGAGTCTGGAAGTTGCAGTTGGTTGTTTGGAGACTTTTTGCAGTGGCTTACTATCACACCTGAAATGACACGGCTCATTTTAAATCCTCTGAATCTAAATCTGAATCTGTGAGAAATAAAAGTTACATGAACAAACCCATATTAAAACTCTTAAATGTTAAAATGAGATATTTTTATAAACAGAGCTTTACAAGAATCTTAGTATATATTTTATTATGTAAACACTTTTTCTTCTGTATGTTCAGATCCTTTGAACACCAGAGTAAACGCACATTTTCTAGTAGTACCTTATATGAACACAGTTTATGTGGATATAGTAAATAAAGCCCACCTGTTACTGCAATGATGAGAACGCAGAGCTGCAGGCCAGATACGATGAGAAGGGGTTTCCAGAGTCTGATCTCTGTGTTCTGTGTCTCATTCCACAGCTGCTGATTCTCCACTGTCTGATTGAGGTGATCTGAAGAGGAATCTACAGAGCAGGTGGGTCATTCACAGGAATTGCTGATTACCTTTGTATCGGACATGGAAATATAAATTTTCATTGTTTTTTTTTTTGTTTGTTTATTATTATTATAGGATGGGAGACAAAAAAGTCAATAGAGACTATTTAGTGTACTCCTAGTATATGTAGGCTTTGAGATAATTTGGCCTGTAACCGCTCAGACGCAGAACCTTTATCTCTCTGTGTTCCTCCAGGAGTTCTAGGTTGCTGTACATTTTATCTCTTTTTTTTTTACCAGTGTAGCTTAATTTGCAGTTAATTCTTAATTCTTCTCAGTAGCCGTCTGCATTAATAAGAACTAAATATCTGTGGCTTTACGAAAAAAATAACGTAAAAGGGCATTTTGTGTGATGGTTGTTTGTTCCACAGCCGACCTTAAATTGTAGCGATAAATGATCATGTGTTGCAGAGAATGAAGAATATTAGTAATTGACATCTTTCTAAATAGGGAACATTACCCATATAGCAGTACAGTATCTGCTAAAGTCTGCTAAATGAGTACATGCATTTTGTTTTGTTTTAATTTTAAATGGTTGAAAACATAAAATAGCATGCACTAAAACAGCTGAACATGAGTATTTCAACTTGCATTGTAGATAAATTCTTTTTTTTTTTTTTATCTTTATGTCCGACTTTTAACTTTTAATGTCCTACGTCAGAGTGTCCAATCCTATCTGCAAAGGGCCAGTGTTGCTGCAGGTTTCTGTAGCACACCGGATCAGATGTTGAGACTAACTGATCAAACAGGTGGAAGCAGGTGAGCTCCTGCTTGTTTGGAATGAAAACCTGCAGCCAGACCAGCGCTTTGCAGATACAATTGAACACCTCTGCCCTACTGGAATCATGGATGAAGATTTTGTCTTTATTATTTGGATAAATTCTGATCAAACGTCTTGATTTGCTCTAAATCTGAAGAGCTGGACGTATGAGGTATCTCTCTTATTTGTATCCAGAGCTATTAGACACAGCTCAGCAGTACAAGGAAGCACACACACACACATTTTCTAAGCCGCTTCTCCCTCAGGGTCGTGGGGGGATGCTGGAGCCTGTCCCAGCGGTACAAGGAAACACAACTTGAAGCTTGAAATACCATAAGATACTGGAGAACAGTATTTTAAATAGAAAAGTTTATATGTACTCACCACTGCTGTGCCGTATCCTGATGCCAGTGCTAATTTTAGGTGGGGTTTCACTGAAGATGCAGTAATAAATTCCTATTTCATCCAAAGTGATATTGTGTATAACTAAACTACTATTTATCCGCAGTGAGAATCTTTTGCTGAAGCTATTGTTGCTGTAGGAAGCCACTGTGGCTGAGCTTTTGAAAGATCGTAATATACACACTGAAGGCTGTGAGGGCTTCATCAGGAACCAGTAAACATCTTTTACACCAGTCTCACAGTTTAAAGTCACATTCTGTCCCAGATCTACCAGCATATCTGTGAAGCCCGCTGCAACTCCACACCACAGCAGCAGACCTGGCAAGAGAAAACAGCACAACTAAATGAAATTAGCCTTACGTTAAGTTCTAACATCAGAGGAAGATAGATAGATAGATAGATAAATAGATAGATAGATAGATAGATAGATAGATAGATAGATAGATAGATAGATAGATAGATAGATAGATAGATAGATAGATAGATAGATACTTTATTGGAATCATTTAGGAATATCTATGGTGAACCAAGAATCTACATTGTTAAACATTTAACCCCAATTAATTCACTCACACAAGTGAAACTGTGTCTTCATGTTGTAACTCGAACACCTGAAGCTTCAGTTCAGTCGGTAAGGAAGCACTACTGCTGCGCTTCAGACACAAGATATTTTGAGTGAGAGGAAGAGCTGAACTTTTTTGCCCTGACACTTCAGACACATGTAGAAAAGCACACTGAAGAAAATGATTATTATTAGGTATTATTTCCATAGAATATCATGGTCTTTGATCATTAGTGTAGTTTCACTACTCATTTTAATACATTCCCTTACTTGCTGTGTTGGTGTCTACATTCACCATAAAATAGTTTGAAGCAATAGTTTGAAAATAGGTTGAAGTGTTGATATGATAGTATGAATTGAGCACAGCTACGGCTTCATACTGCAGTCTTCATCATCCTCTGTAAATTAACCCCCATTCCATGCAGTGCGCAGCGGTTTGGTGTAGAGAAAATATACAAGTGAAATGTTGAGGCTTCTTCGTTCATGTAGAATTAACTGAGACATTTATGATTAAATGCAAGGTAAACTGTGTAAGTCAAAGTCATGGGGGCTAAAATAAACACCTAAATGTGAATTTACACAAAGTTTTCATCTAATAGGTAAATCAGTGTCTCAGACACCAGCCAGCGTTTCAGAAGCATTTTGTCTCTTAGCGTTCTGTGAAAAAGCTTTTAGAAGCAGAAAACACTTTGGACATTTGGTCACCACCACTGTGAACAATTGTGACTTTTGTAAGTTTCTCTCAAAAGGAAAATTTCACATCAAGCCACTAAATGACATTGATTAAAGATTTAGCAGAAATTTTGTTAAAAAAAAAACTCCCCTTTAAGAAGATTGCTGAAAGTCATAGCTTTAATCAGTTTTCTTTTTTTAGTGGCCAAGCATAATTTTACATACCATTCTATAAGTTGGTGTAAAGAACGACAGTCACCAAGCTGATGAACAAATGCAATATTTAAACAATGTCCTCAAAATTTCCCCTCTCAAAGATGTGAAGCCCACACTGATTATGTGCCACCACTAGGGGGCAGTAGTACTATAACTACAGACAATACTGGCCCTTAAAAAGGGCTTTAAGGAAAACTGAAAGAGGAAAGATGTTTGTAAGAGTTACTACAGCATTATAGCTGTAGATTTCAAATGAGCCCGTTTAAACTTACAACTGTACAAGGAGGACTGACCACTGTTATCAAATATTGTGACTAAATACAGACACATTCTGTTATGAGGGCATACAAGTTCACAGTTCAGAAATATTTTAAAAGTTTGAATGAAAGAATTGAAGATTTTTGAATGACAGTTTATCAGTTAAACCACAGAACTGGAGTAACTACACTACAGGCTGTAGGGCAGGGCAGTCGTGGGCTGGAGGTTAGGGAACCAGCCCTGTGACCGGAAGGTCGTCGGTTTAATCCTCAGCGCTAACAGTACATGACTGAAGTGCCCTTGAGCAAGACACCTAACCCCCTATTGCTCCCCAGGTGCTGTGGATAGGGCAAGTGGGCACGCTGCCCCCTAGTGTGTATGTGGTGTTTCGCTTGACGGATGTTTTAAAACGGATAGGTGAAATTTCCCTGTTGTGGGGCTAATAAGAGTCACTTAATCTAAAGTAGCTTCTGCTTTGTGTGACATATAAAGATGACAACATTGCATGAGGAGAAGCAACAGAACCAACCTCTATAAAGCAAAATAACCTGTGAGATTTTCAGATTATACAGCATCATTTATAATGTCTCCATCACTGTCTCAAATGTTCAATTTTATCACCATCGCTCTTTGGAAGGGTCTATTGGCAATGCTTAAAAATTAGTCTGTAGCTAGAGCCCGTCTAAAACTCTATAAAAACGCGTGCAGAGCAAAAGCCTCTTTTCCAGCTGTGCATCCAGTCCACTCAGCTGGTACCCAGTCATCACAATTATTTTGGCTGAGGTTAGCCAACAGAGTGAGTGAAATATGTTCTTTTGTCATCATATGTTCATCATTATAAATGTTCATATTGCTTTTAAAGCCTAATCATTATAAATCATTATAATCATCATTATAAATGTTCATATTGCTTTTAAAGCCTAAACATCGATCTGGACATTCTTTTCAGCTTGTTCACTTGGTGCTAGCATGGAAAGATGCTTTTACTTAGAAAATAGAAGGCCTGTTTTAACAGGAGTGCACGTTCACCATATTTTAGCACGTTTTTATCTCCTGACTCAGTAGTGCTGGTTGTTGAATGTTAACCAGACAAATCTTAAATACACATGTAAAAAAGATGGTTCTTCAAGGGTTCTTTAGTAAAGAAAATGGTTGTATATAGAACCATGAACACTCAATAAACCCTTTGCATGCTTGATGGGTTCTATGCATTGGTAAATGGTCCTTCAGACTGATGGAGAACATGCTGTAGATGGTTCTGTAGAAAACCTATGGGTTCTATGTAGCACCAAAAAGCATTGTCCTGTTATGACAAGATTGATGTTATAAGAGTGTAGTGCATCTTTAACTTAGCTTCTAGGTTATTATCCTAATGACGTGATATAATTTTAGACATTTTAGAGATTATTTTAGATGTATTAACGGATCAAAAGTAATGCTTCCGAAATAAGTCATTTTAATGATCATCTTCAGCTCATATTAAGTTATCATGATGCAATGTTTGTGAACTTTTTCTCAGTTTAACTCAGCAGGCCATCTGGCCTTAGCCGGCTGTTAAATGATGATGTAGGTCAACGCTGACAGTAATAGTTCTAACTTTTCTTTTAGGTGTTTCAGATTCAGTGACAAACAAATCTCACATAAACTCAGTAGAAAGTGGTAACCGATACACTTTCACAGCTAAGATCGTTAACGTTAGCGCTGGTGTGAAGTATCTGTCTTAGGAACATGAGAATGTGAGAAGGATCTTGATGGTGCTTTTTGGCTTTTAATGACTATGTTTTTTTTACCTGTGAATTTTTGATATTTAATTTTTTAGAGGACAAATACATATTTGACTGATTACTTTGAATTGATTAGATTATTTATTAGATTTTTTATTTTAAAAAATCCTGTTGAGCAGACCGTTTGCTAAGCCCCGTCCCTTTGTTTAGCATTATTACGTCTGATGTTGACGCTGATCTTTGACATTTTGTGGTCCTCCATAAGGGCTTAGTGAACGATGATATCAAATCTTTGAATTTCAGAGGAAAGATTTGGAGGACTAATGCTTCTACCAACTGAAACGTTGCTTATTTGGTAAATAACATAAGACTGGACTCTCTACTGAAGCAGTAAATCAATTTTTTATTAGTATTAACTCACCAAAAAGCTAAGCTGAGTGTTATTGTAAGGTAGAACAGCAGATTTTGAAATAGCAGACTACAACAAAAGTAGTAATCTGATGGTATTTGGACTTGTTTAGACCCAGTCAGTAAAGTATGTACTTTAGCATAACTTTAGGGACTAGCAGAAAACTGGCTCATGTTTCTGTAGAAATGAGAGCTTCTTGTGTCTGTATGATTCAGGTATTTGAGGACTCCAGACACACCGTGTTGATACCGCCAGTGACCTAATTTAAGGCACTTTCCTCAGTGCGGTTTGAACCGAGCGCATTGATGTTTTCTCACACTCAACTGACAAAAACGCACAGTGTGTAGAACACAAAGTGGAAGTTTGCAGCCCGAATCTCATCGAGAATCGCAGTTATCACGTTATTTCATCATTTCTCAATATCTGTACATGAGTATGAGAAGCTGAGACTTTGGCACCAGACAAAAATCACACACCATTAGTTTAGCAAACGTTTTATTTACAAAGGCATGATGGGACTCGTTTCGAAAGCGGAGGACGTAACACTAATCCTCAGTTCTCATCGGTGTGCTTTCTTACCTCTGGATATGACTGAATCAGAATGTCCTAGAACAAATCACAGATGACGTCTCCTGTTTCAAGACTTAGTGCGCCGTGAGACAGAGAAGTGAAAGCAGCGTTTGTCTGCCTCAGCTGTGCATTTGACAGTTGATCAGAATGCTTAGATTAACCGCAGACTTGAAGCTGAGTTTATAAAAAAACTCAGGTGCATGTTAATGTAGAGCTGCGTGGTCTGTCCTACAGCACAGGGCTCGGCTGAGTCAACTCCACCACAGTGAAGCTGCTGCTTCTGCGGTTGGTCTGCACTCCTTCCTGTAGCTTCACTGAGAACAGATTTCTATAAAAGATAAGAAAAAATATCAGGAGTCTGCATGACTAACACAATTAGAGGTGATTGTGGTATTTATGCTTTAGTTTTCCAAACACAGAACATTGCTATAATAAACTTGGTGCTCGTTTTGGAGAAAACATTTTTAAAATGTGGTGCGATATGTAACAAAAGCCTCACAGCACCTCAAGACATTTTCAAGATACAAAGAAGAGCCAGTCGTGCCACATTTAAAAAAACAAACAAACTGTGACTACAGCGGTTTGTAGTTTCACAGGCTGCACTACATACATTAATCAAGGTTAATTATGCTCTATATACATACATATATCTCGTTTAGTGTTAGAAACCACATATAAAGTAAGAGTCTATTGAAGATTACTGAGCAGCTCCACACTTTGTGGTCTTGTGTATGGTAATTTAGGCTTTTAGGCTCCAGACTTTGGACATCATGATTGTCCCAGCCAGTTCACTACATTTGGAGGGAAATCATTTAGTAGATTTGATTTTCCATTACATAGTTGTTATCATATATGATTTAGCATGGTTGTATGATTTACTTCCATGAAGGACACTAAACAACTTCTTGTATCTTCGTCATTTTAACACCCTTAATGTTCCTTGTGTGCATAGGAACCCCTCTTCGACCATGAAATGATACTTTCAAAAATAAATTTTAAGAAATAAAATAAAAAGCAGATATGAGCTGTTTATTACAAACTACTTTGCCACATTGTGCGTGTGTTTTGGTTTTACACTAACGTTCAAATGTTTGGAATCACCAACCATATTAATATATATTAAAGATTCTATACAGTACTCACACACAATGTAAATTTCAATATTACACACTATTCACAAAGATTTTTAGATGTTTTATTTAATGTTGAAAGAACGTTAAATAAGTAGGGCGCTGTGTTTAGGCTTTTGATTCCCCGGCCTTTCTGTGTGGAGTTTGGATGTTCTCCCTGTTTCTGTGTGAATTTCCTTCCACAGTCCAAACACATGCAGTCAGGTCAACTGGACACGATGTCCCTCGATTTGAGTGTGTGTGAATGCATGTCTGCCCTGTCCTGGGTGTTTCAAACCCCCCCTACCACGACCCAGGAGGATAAGCAGCATTGTGTGTGTGTGTGTGTGTGTGTGTGTGTGTGTGTGTGTGTGTGTGTGTGTGTGTGTGTGTGTGTGCGTGTGCATGTGTGTGAGAACAAGAAGTGAATAAATATGAAATAATATGTTTTGTACATGCCTTGAGATTTGACAGATTTCTTTTTATGGACATTAATTGTATCATAATTAATTCTTTATTGTTCTTTTTTCTCTGTCATTTTAGAATCATCTACAGCTCTGTTCATCATTCTTGTCAGTTTCCCCCTGTTCTTGTGTCTGTTTCTTGCCCTGTGTTGTAGCCATGCGCTTTCTGTCATGTGCTTGTTTTTATTTTGGTTCTTGTCCTCCGCCCTTTCGCCGCCTTCCCTATTAGTATCACCTGTCTGCAGTCCCTCCCTCTCCCAGGTGTTCCCCATTTGTGGTAACCTTTATCTAGCCCTTTGTTTCACCCAGCGTTTGGCTGGTCTGCTTGTCACTCGGTCTGATGTAGTGGTTCTTTCCCTGCCTCGTGTTTTGTTTACTCTGTGTTTCTTTGTTTAAGCCTTGTAGTTAGTTGCTTTGTATTTTGCTAGATTTTTGTTTTTGTTGCTGAAGTCTATTCACACTTATCCAGCCCCCCTGTGCATCCCAGACATGACCATTCTTAATTTTTATTTATATGACAAACAAAATAGGAACATTTTATACACTTGTCTACAAATGGATTTTTTTGTTGTTGTTGAAAACATTGATTCCGAACTTTTGAACTCTGGTATAGGTGTTAAATTATTGATATCTATAGATTTATAGATCTATAGATCACAATTGGGCTTGTTTAGATGAAATATTCCAACCTGTGTGCTGTTTGGCTCTTGATTCTGTGGATTGAAGTTTGAAGGTTGCTTGGGTCTTTGGAGACCCAGTGGCTTATTATCCCACCTGAAAAGGCAGAGTATATTTCAAGGAATCCAACCAGTTTCTGTGTAAAAGAAACATGATTTTTTTCATTCTGTGTTAGGATATACTTGAGCTTTGTGAAGCAAAGCAGAGTAGTTTAAAACTGTGATGTATATTCAGCATCACTTGTGCATTTTCTGATATTATTTGCTGTGGAAAGTTTTAGGCCATTTGAAAAAATATTCGGCTCTCTAGACTGCACTGTACTGCACTACTTTGTTCAAAATATGACGTGCCTGATTATAAATAAAAATAAACAATACATTTTGATTTTACTTATGAATGTGTTAGTGTAAAGATCTTCTTGACGAACCCCAGTATTTACAGTTATCATCTGATACTTAGTTTGTCAAAAAAATCAGCTTTGTTCTTTTCACTGTGTTCTTCTACATAGTAATAACTTAAAAAGATATTCTTGTTACACTTTACTGCATTTAAACTTATTTGTGTTTTTCCTGGCAAAATTGTGCTTACATGCAATATAAATATTTTTAAAAAATCTTTTGCACAGTGCTGTACACCTGCTGTACCAGGCCAGCTTGGAGATATAATCCCTCCAGCGGGTCCTAGGACGCCCTCGGGGTCTTGTCCCAGTAGGCCGTGCCTGGTACACCCCCACCGGGAGGCGTCCAGGGTGCATCCGGATCAGATGTCCGAACCACCTCAGCTGGCTCCTCTCAATGCAGAGGAGTAGCGGCTCTACTCCGAGCTCCTCCCAGATGACCGAGCTCTATCAAATAGAGTGTAGCCCACCACCTTGGCAAGAGGCTCATTTCTGCCGCTTGTATTCGCAATCTCGTTCTTTCAGTCACTACCCACAGCTCATGACCACAGGTGAGGGTCAGGATGTAGACTGACCAGTAAACAGAGAGCTTCGCCTTATAGCTCATCTCCTTCTTCGCCACTACAGTCCGGTACAGTGACCGCATTACTGCTGCCGCCTGTCCCAGCTTGCGGCCGATCTCACCATCCCTCTTCCCGTCACTCGTTAACGAGACCCCCTCAACCTGTGGCAAGTCCTTTCCCCTTACCTGGAGTGGGCATGCCATCCTTTTCCGGGCCATTTACATTAGGAAGTTAATGTTTATGGCCTCAAAATGCTTGATCAGATGTTTTCAGTAGAGAGAACATGTATTATTTTGAATGAATAGGAAATTAAAATCAAATTCATAATAATAAAACCTAGTAATACATATTTTTGCTTTAGTAAATGTAATATATAAACCCTACCGAAATGTTTTAAGTTTATAGTGTAACACTGGCATTGAAATAGCATCTTTAATGTGCTGGCGAAAATGCTGTTCATAAAATACAAACGTTCACAGTGTTTCTCAGAAATGGCCAGGAGAGGGCAGTAGAGTGTAACAAACCAGACTCAGTCCATGGACAAAAGCACACAACTTGGCTCAAGCTTCTTCCCATCTCTTCACACAAGCAAAGTTAATCCAGCAGTCTGAATTTATTTTAGTGCTAATGCTACATTTCTGCCATATATACATCATTGCACCTGATATGAAGCCTCATATGACTCAACAGTTCTTCCTCTGCATCGTCATGTGGGATGTTTCCTACTATGCAAATGTGACATTCGTATATGTGGCCTTAAAAATATCTGATCAGTTCAAAATAAAATGGTTTGCGTCCTTCACTGCTCAGGTTGTTTGAAACCCTTTCATTATTGTGCTAATAATGGAGCTCAGTACTTTTTATAGTCATAGCCACATTTATAGCTTGAATCATCAAGTTTTATTTCCCATGATAATGCAAGGTTGAGGGTGAATGGCCTGCATGTAACCTCCTATTCTTTCACTATTTATAAAATAAGTGTTTAGTGTTTAGCACTTCTTCTTATGTAGCCCTGCAGCCATTACTGGCGGTGTGACAAAACTAGACACCTGCATCAATATCCGTAGCTTTAGGATGCATATGGTGGTCAAGCTCAGATTATGACTAGGCAGAGGAAACAGATTTGGAGGGCAGCTTATGATTTAGATATCACAACTGATGAACGACCTCCAGTTCCACGCGTATGTACGCTAAATGATGTTTTTCGTTTTCTTTGGTGTCCAAATGTAGAAATTGTCATAGTGCACTGGTGAATCTTGTAATGATGTCCAATGAATGATGTACACCTCAAAATGTAGGGGACAAACTTGAGCCTCAACCAAGTGTTTCCCTGTTGAAACACCTTCTTTTCCCTTACCATTGCTCCCACCACTGTATTTTACCAGTTTCAGAACTAAGGGTCACTTGTAGTTGTACTCCATTCTGTTCCAATTGAAGCTTTTGTCAATTCATTCACATTTGTTAAGAAATTTCTTCGGTACGCGAGGCCCACTGTCCCCGTTCCGGCAATTCCTGTCAGTTATCACGTTTTCTATACCAAGGCATGTATTTCTTTCAAATTAATTGCTACCTTGAAGTTACGTTTCTGACCAAGTTATAGCTAATTAATTTCCCAATCTAAGGTAAATTATAAGAGATTCTGATGCATTTGTGTAAAAACTTCTTCAGGCGTATAATGTACAATCCAAAGGAACAGAAAATCTTTAAATGTTGAAGAATCCAAACCCCAACCCAAACCAGGGAACTAGCCGTATGTCTGGAGAACTGAAGTTTATTTCACGAGCGCAGATTCTGACAGTTTTATAGCTGGACTGATGCCAAGATTAGGCTCACCCAATAGTGAAAGGTGTGACAGACATGACCATGTAGGATAAACAAAAATAGGCAGAACAGAATGTTCTAAATACAATCTCCTTGTAGCCTTCATGGTTTCGGGGGTTGAAGTAGAGCGTAAGTGCTGTTGTCCTGACACTGCCTCACTCCTCTTGCCGATGTGAACAGCGCGATCTCTTCATACTACAAAAGTAATGAGGTGACTTGATATTAGTTTCCAAAGAGAAATGCACTCCAGTGATAACAGATCGGCAGCTAAAATGTTATGGCTTAAATTATGCTTAAAGTTGCTTTAGGTTATGATGGTAAGAACTCTACTGCATATACACTCACCAGCCACTTTATTAGGTACACCTGTTCAGTTGCTTGTTAACACAAATAGCTAATCAGCCAATCACACGGCCGCAACTCAATGCATTTAGGCATGTAGAGGTGGTCAAGACGACTTGCTGAAGTGCAGACTGAGCATCAGAACGGGGAAGAAAGGGGATTTAAGGGGCTTTGAACGTGGCGTGGTTGTTGGTGCCAGACGGGCTGGACTGAGTATTTCAGAAACTGCTGATCTGCTGGGATTTTCACGCTCAACCATCTCTAGGGTTCACAGAGAACGGTCCGAAAAAGAGGAAATGTCCAGTGAGCGGTCAGTTGTGTGGACGAAAATGCCTTGTTGATGTGAGAGGTCAGAGGAGAACGGGCAGACTGGTTCCAGATGATAGAAAGGCAACAGGAACTCAAATAACCAACCAGAATCTCTGAGGAACATTTCCAACACCTTGTTGAACGTCTGCCGTGAAGAATTAAGGCAGTTCTGAAGGCGAAGGGGGTCCAAGCTTTTACTAGCAAGGTACCTAATAAAGTGGCCAGTGAGTGTAGATTGAAATAAAGGTTGGAATAATAATTTAGTCACAGCTTCTACATACGGATCTCCTGGACACTGCTAATAACTAAGGCTTGTTTTACATGCACCGTATTCCTACCTGTGCACTGCTTAGGTCTTGATGTTGCTGTAGATCGGGGTCTGGAGGCTGTAGTTGGTCTTCTGATGATCTTTTGCAGTGGCTTGCTAGCAGAGCTAAGACATGGCAAACAATAAAATCCAGAAATACTTTTCCTGTAAAGGGCACTGTTATAAATCTAGACAGAATCTTCAAGTATTATAATCATGATCCAATGACCACATTTTACTTTTAACGTCATTACAGTCGCTCACCGATGACTGGAATGATGAAAATGCAGTTAAGCAGAGCAGACGCGAGAGTCAGACTTGGCCATGGTGTGTGTTGTGGTGGTTGTTGATTACGCTGCTTTGTTTTATTTGCAGTCTCTGAAGTATGTCCTGAAAATGGAGCAACAATTAAAAAGATCTACTTTACTGATAACATAGGTGTAAATAGAAAAAATATCAGCTGTGACTTGATTACTATAATTTAAAGTAAAGATTAAACTAAATTTAAATCTTGTAAGTGAATAAGGTCCATAGGCTGTGCTCAACATTATTGGGTGTTGATATTTTCTCTCATGAGCAACTTCACAGATCAGAAAATCAATTTTACCAAATGTCAAAATGTATCAAATTATCAAATGTAGTAACCAATAAATAGTGCTATAGAGACACTTACCAGTGCTGTTAAGCCTGAGTCCGTTACTAAAAACAATTGGTTTTCCAGTTTCAACACAGTAATAATCTCCCAGCTCGTCTTCTGTGATGCTTTGTATCAGTAAAGAGTTACTGACTTGTAATGAAAACTTCTCTTTGAAAACCGCGTTGTAATAGTGAACCCTCTCTTCACCGTCTCTAATAGAGCGTAATATCAGCTCTGGGGCGCCGCATTGTTTCTGTACATACCAAAATATCGCTGTGTTACTTTCACGATTGGCAAGAGCACACTGTACTGTTATGTTTCCTCCCATTTCAACTTGGACAAATTTCAAACCTGCAACTGCTACAAACCAGATGAGCAAACCTACAAAGAGAAAACAGTGACATAAAAATAACCTTCACATTCAAAATAGGACATAATATATACAGCTTACTCATAAAAACATAATAATAATAACAGAATTTACAAAAATAGAATATACTTACACATCTGAAGCTTTAAATTCTTCATGCTGTCACTTGAACGTTTTTCACATGGTGTCTACTTCACTGAAGGCAGTTTAACAGAGGAAGTGGGACCTGAGCTCACACTGACCACAGCTTTTTCAGCTTTGCAGAAGCGATCAAGGTCGGCTGTGTTTTCTCTGAACGAAAAATATAGTAAGTTTAATAACAAAAGCTTACAGACGTCTGGTGATAGCAATCATAAATATTTCTTAACTGATGAACTGGTGAACCGCTGCTCCTAGAATTCATGCTCTCGTTTCAATCTGTACCTCTAGTTTGCATATTATACACCAGAAATGCAGAGTACATAAAGTTATGTGCTAAGGCGCCAGGGTCAAGTGACATGCTTTGTTGATTGAAGTGTAAATTAAGACATGGACACTTTAATGCATACTTGGTGTTTATTTGCTGACTGTTTATTTGCTGACTGTAACACATTGGATAAAATACATAAATTGGGTTGTGCAAAGTTATAGTTGATTTTTTTTTTTTTCTTAATTTATTAAACTAGGCAAATAAATGGAAATTGTGCATTGAACTGTGTAGAAAAAATATCTGTTTAAATATGTATTTAAATATGTTCTCTGTAGTGGATGATGTTCACCTATTTTCACTTAAACCACATCATTTCAATGGGCTTATGCCTAAGACTGTACGCAGAAACAGCAACCAAGCCTTTAGGGTATAACTTTCAGTGCATTGTTTTAGTTTTTCCCTTAAAGATGGTGAAATTGTACTACCTTTTCATGAGTGCATCTGAGTTTGCAGACAAAACAGTCAAACCCTGAAATGTTTGATTCTGTTAAATCAGCTGATTGGTCTAACCACAGTTCTGTTAAAAGGTGGTGTGTGGTGTACTGCGTCCTATTGAGAGTTGATTCAATTCTGTATTACTTTCCATCTTTGAGAACTGAGAACTTTCTGAAAGAGCAAAATCATAATGAGCCATTTAAAACCTCACGAAACCGTATTTAGTGAGCCTACCTAGGCCCAATTCCATTTCTTCTTTTTACCCCTACCCCTTGTTTGATTGTCTCTCCCTCGCCCTTGGAACTGAGTTACATAGGGTAGTGGTTGAAATCTTGCCTACAAATAAAAACCAATAAAAAAAGACTTAATTAACAGCTATTAGCGCTGCGCTGTAGGCGACCCTGTGTCACGCATTCAGCTCGTCGAGTGAACTCCAACTCCCAGAACACCCTGGGAGATCCTGTAACTCCGGAATCAGGCTTGCGCACCCATCTGCACTCACAATCTCCAGACTTTTGATTATTGTCACCTGTGCCTCATTAGAGCAGAGCATTTTAGCCTGGCTCTGACAATCAGAGGTATTGTTTTCATTATGAAACCTAGTCCTTTCTCCTTGTTGTCTAATAGTGATTTTGACCGTTTGATTTTGTGTTTTTCGACTACGTCTGTTGCCTTTCCCTCTTTGGTACTTTTGCTGGTTACTTGGATTGTTTGTGTTAGAATTTTGGACTGACCTAGGACTACTCTTTAGCGTTTTGCCCCTTTTTTTGTTACCTTTGTTGATAAGTAGAGGAATAAATCGTCTGATCTCTTATCTGCTAGTGTCTGGATTTCTGTCAGAGCGTAACACCCTGCCAGACTGCAGTGACAGCAGAGAAGCGTAAAGTTCAGCAACCTGAGATGCCAAAATACGCAATACATTGAAAGATAAGATAATACAATAGTTATTGGAGTACTTTTTTTTTAACAAAGAAAGAAACAAGTTTTTCAGGTTTCATTTATAGCTGTCATTTTTACTAATATTGTATTTTTTGTTTTAAAAGGTACCACAGTGCTGTATGTTTTTGCTATTCTAATATCATCATGCCAAGTTATTTTTACTGTCATTCTACAAGTAGCTTTTTAGCAGATACCAGTTACAGATCAACATAAAAGGGCATAGTTCAAAGTTCCGTCAACTTAGTCATATAAAAAATAAATAAAAAACAAACATATTGGGTAAAGAAGAACACACCTGTGACTCATTCCATGTATGCTTGCAACCAGCTTTTGGTTTCTGACCTACTAGTTAAAAGCCACTACATTTAAAGCAGGTAGACCGCAGAGTCTATGCCTTTCTTGAGCCATTCGCTAACAGAGGGGTTATTTCGTTTCAAATGAGATTCTCAGACGGGTTTTTTCCGACACTCCAACCACACAGACCATAGCAGTATTGTTTGCCAATGAGCACAGGCCCAGTGAAGGCCTGAAAACATGTGGTTACCCAGAACAGACCACTGAAAACAGCACAAAGGTCGGGTAGGAACAGTAATCTGAGAACAAGCACTGAGTTTCTGATAGTGTGAGTATAACATGTTATCTATAAAAATGGACAAAAGATAATGTTAACACAACCTTAACAGACCACAACCTAAATATGAAAGTGTTTAACAAATCTTTATTTACTTCAACAAAGTAATTATTTCTGCAGTTTTTTAAATACAATTTTTAAAATAAAAATTCCCACAGAAGTACGTTCTAGTGATGTTCAGTTCCTGCAGTTGTCCACTGTTATCCTTAGAGAAAAAATTGCCTCCAGAAGCATCTTACCCACTGTACACGGCGGTGAGGTGGGGGCATACAGTAGAGTCCCCTCCCAAGCAGGTTCATCACAGCTCCTGTAATAGTGGAGATATTTTTGTATAACCAGTGCATTTCACATCATATCATCTTTCCCATGATAATGGATGACTGGGCAATTGGCCTGCATGCCACCTCATATTTGTAACCCAGTAAAACACACATGGCCATGAAGAGTATATGAAGAGTGTATGATTGGGAAAAATGTCAAAAGCATGTTTTTTACACTTCATATTTCTAAAGAAGTCCCTGTCACTCTAGCTAAAAGGTCACATTATTTAACCCTTTAAAATGCCAGAATTATTACATACTTAAGGCCAAGTTATAGTCTAGGGGTTATAAGCACTATGCAAGTGCTGTAGGCTTGCAAAGTCCTGCTCCAGCATCAAAGTGTCAGAATAGAACATCATCTGTAGTTTCTATAAAAAACTTTGCAGCTACTGAAACAGAAAACAGCTGCTACTTGGTTGCTGGATTTGTGATTTACCCAAAAAATCCAGTTAGTCTGAAAGTGCAGTGCAAGGGACAGTAAACAGTTGTGAGGGGGTGTTTGCTGCTTGGATTATATTTTAGAGGAATTACAGTCACAAGAGAAGGCAACCCGTTCTGTTTCTGAGCAGCAAAAAAATGAATAAACATAGCCACACACCGTGACATGGCAACAGTCCTGAACGTAGAACTTTGAGTTTCTATCCAACTCAGAGTGCATGACAGCGTCTGCACCCTTTCCGCTTTTAAGATTTGCTATTTTTTTTCTGCTATAACTATAAATTGACCCTTAGGACTTTAGACTTAAGTCCCACTGACTTTAGTGCAAACTGATTGAACTATTCTTAGGTTATAGAACTGTTTCAAAAACACTGCGTCCACCAGCAGACCCTGTCCATTTAAGGGGTTAATGGCAGCATGACTGCACAGACAGCCAGATAAGGTCCTGTAGAATATCATTGATACGACTGATTTTAAAAAAGGCTTGGAGAATATGACCAATTTGCATAATTTTACTAACCGCCAAAGGCCGCAGAAAATAAACTCGGACACATAAACCAATAGGTGCCAGGCTAAGTGCACAGACTCAAAATATTACCTCTTGAAGCATTCTACCCACTGCACATCCAAGCAGGACCAGCTAAAATAATGAATATTATAAAATTATATTGCAGTAAATTTTATTAGTGACATGTAAACATATTTAAAGTACAATTTAAATACTAGTATTTGGAAATATAATGTGTACTATTCTGTTTTTGATTAGCTTTGTTAGTAGTTAATTAGTAAATGTCTTTGTAGACAGGCAGTTGGTTAGCAGTTGGTCTTCTGTGGTTTTATAGCTGTTCGGTGACACCACTAGTTATATTGTGTTCAGTTCCCAGTAGACTGGGATACCTGGCCTCTCACTTTTCATTCCTACATAGCTTTTAATTACTTATGGAAGTAGGGCATTTGTAGAGGCATTCCTTGGTCAGTGTGGTAAAAATTTAATTGTGTGCCAACAGTGGCTACTATACAGTCAAGCATTGGAGAGGGGCTTGACTTCAGAGGCCTTCAGTCAACTTCGTGAAGATGAGTTAAGTGGGGTAAAGCTGTGAGGTTTATGTTGTTAAAGTTATATTAAAATACATGTAATTTGAGTCCAAATACAAGGTGCCCAAATAAACTGATATTGATGTTTAAGCTAAATTACTGGAAGAAATAGCCTAGTCAATAAGTGTAGGCAATGCGCTTCTAAAGTGTCACTTTGCATAGAATGCGTCCTCTTCTTAAAAGTTCACAGCTATCTAGAAGCCGGTATTACCTGCATAGTTGTAACTAACTTATTCTCTGAACATTTCCAGTTTGAAGTTTCTGATAGACACGCACCTGTGTGGTTTTGTGCACATTGTGTGGTCAGAGCAACAACCGACAAATTCAAAAGTAAACAAGGTACCAGTGATAGTAATCTTATCACCCATTGATAAACAGTAAGCATTATTCAAAGAGTCCAGTTTTAGGCAAAACCCCTGAAATTGGCCTTCTTACCCCAAAAGTATCTTCACGCCTGGGTCATTCTCCATTTGGAGTGGGAATTCAAGTGGATACATTTTTAAAAATCAATTTAATTTGTCCCAGAAACAAACAACCTTAAAATGTGTATTAACAACTCCACTTACCAAATATGCAAAATGGAGGGCTTAATTCCAAAAAGATTTTAATATATTTTGACATAAAATGCAAAGTTTTGGTCAATTTGTCACTGGTGTTACCCCATCTTGAAGAATTTATTTTGTCATCAATTTATTTATTTTTAATTGAAATTACAATGTGACTGAATGTGATAAAGAAATTCCATTTAACTTAACATGTTACCAAAGTATGTTTATACACAAGCACTGAAAAAAACAAAAATAAAGTGGTCTTTCTTTATACTTAAAGGCATCTTCCTATACTATTTTTTAAAAAACAATAATAAATTTTTGTCCAATAAACATGAAAATTTAACTACTGATATAAGAAACAGTGCAGAAATGAATGATTCTAACATTTCATGCAGGATACTTTTAATAAGAAAAAAATCATGAAAAAGAACAAGCATCACATGGTAACACATCTGTAACACCAGTGACTGAACAAGCAATTTCACTTAATAAACATCAATGCACTACAAAATGAGCAAAAAACATCATGTTAATACATCATGTTAGATAATTAAATCTGCTAAAATTCCCCATATATTTGCTCTCTTCAGCGAACACCAGGGCAGATGAGTGAAGGAGGTTTTACAAATGCTTCTCTAAATAGTGCCAGGTTTTTTGTCTGAACCGACCTTTTGTTCAGAGCGACTGGCTCAGGAATAAAACACACAATTTGATCATCCCCATACCAGTACTGACATCTTCCCTTGGGCTGGGCCAGAAGAATTTATTAACTCCATTTCTGTGCATACATTTTACTTTTATGTTGTGTGCCTCCACTTCAAGAATGATGCCAGGATAAGGATCTGCATCATAGTTTACTATACACCACTGGCCAATGTGCACTTTTGAGATTACTTCTGGACGGAATAAAGCAGGGGCAGACCTTTCAATGGTATGGATTCTTGTTGACTTTCACTTCTGGCAAATGTGAATTCTTGAAGGCCATAGCATGGGCAGTCAAGGACTCCATCCATCATTTTGCATACACAACTGATGTCCCTGTATTTGATGCTTTCTTGGACCACACTGATCACCTGGTGCATCCTCATCGTGCCTTTAATAGTTACAAGTGGAGGTCCGTTCACAATGCGTTGTCCCATTTTTTCCACGTCTTCTGGTGACACAAAGAACAGCTCCACTGAAGACGTCTTCTGTTTGAGCTGAAGGAACAGGGATTCAGCATCTGGAATGTCTGTACCATGGTGCACTAGACTGTCTGCAGTTCTTTTCAAGGAGCCACCAATGCCATCTGGTACACCTTTACCATGGCTGGCCTCAAAGAAATGCCAGCTTGTCTCCTTAAAGCCCATCTTAAATGGCTCAGTGGACAGCATGTAAAAGTTAGCCTTCTGCTTATACTGCGTGGCTGGCCCGTCGCTGAAAAAATGTAGTCTGGTGACACCTGGACAACGCTCCCTCAGCTGGGTAAGAATAGGTGAAAGATGAGCCCAGATGGCTGGAGGATCATGTTGGTGGCTTGGCAAGATGGAGCAGAAAGGGATGATGGGCTGTTCCACTTTGATGTAGAGAACTCCACAAAGTGCACAGACTGAATCTCTTGTGAGTATTTGCAGTTGTAATTCTCGCTAAAGTCGACATGGATTAAAGCGTCAGTTTCTTGCAAATTCTCTTTCACCTGCGATATGTTCCATATTGCCATCTGATGTTGAAGAGGTGTCGTCTGAAATGAGCAAGCCTCTCCTGGAACTGTGTCACCAGAGCATCTTCTGTGGTGACCATCTCCTTTTTAACAGAAACGGTCATTTTGTCATGGCCAGCATCTCCAATCTTTTCAAGGACCCACTGTGTTACCGAAATGCTTTCATTTGATGGACTCTTTATCATTTGAAATGTTGTCACACGGCATTCTGGACACTCTGAATATGCACACATTTTGCTCTTTGTGTCACAAACTATAGCATCTGCCATCTCATCCAGATTTTTAGTTTGTAACAAGCCTTGATTGTAAAGACTTTCTGCCACGTATTGGAGGTTTTCGTGAGTTTTACACTGACAGGTGTTCCTGTCAGCTTCAGTTGGATGCATGACCCAAAAAGGTCTTTGTCTGCAAAAGAAGGGATAGGACACTGCATCAGGACTTTCTGCCAAAAATCTCCTATGCAGATTTAGAAGGTGTCACAAAGAAGTCGTCGCTGCTTTTTAACCTTGAGTTAGGTTCAGTGTCTGGTGTGGCTCGGGGGGTTGGATTTACAGTGGCTGGTGCTGCCCTTAACTGTGCTCTATGCCTTGCCTGCCTTTCTCGCCATCTTTTTCTTTTGTGACTTTTCCCTCTCTCTGAGAGATGCCCTATTAGTTTTCTTTTATTCTGTTCAATGTCTCTCCTGTATTTCTCTTGCTTTTTTACCAGGTAAGCAGCCCTACGTTCTGGATCTGCATCTCTACGCTGCCTATACAGCCGCTGTCTCTCTGCTGCATTCTGTCTGGCCATACCTAGCTATGATAGCAAAATGACAAAATAAGCATTAACACACTTAAATACTTACCAAAATGTTTTATTTTTTAAATACAATATTGATCACACTTTCATGTTTTTCAAGTGTTGTGATCATTCATGAAATTAACATTAGTCACTGGTGTCACAACATGTCACTGGTGTTACATGAATATGACATAACACCAGTGACTGTGACACCAGTGACATTTTAGTTCAAATGGAGGATTTTGTGAAATGGCTGCCTCATTGGCAGTCAAGAGACCATGTGCAACTACTTAAAATCAATGAAATAAAAGACATATGGTGATATATTTGACAAAAAATAAATTTTTTAACAATTAAAGCACATAACACCAGTGACACAAAAGTTATGTGCTACCTGATAAACAGAATTATCATCGAATTAATAAAATAAAATGAGCAAGTATGGACTTACCTTCTCATGCCTTGAGATGCTTATTCTTTGATGACCTGTGACCCAGGGAAGCAGTTTCCATCCATCCATCCATCCATTTTCTAAGCCGCTTCTCCGTCAGGGTCGCGGGGGGATGCTGGAGCCTATCCCAGCAGTCTTCGGGCGGAGGGAAGCAGTTTAACAGAGCTAAAAATATCTATGATAAAATATAATAGAAGAGTCTTGATAACAACAGTGACCAAAATCTTTGTGACAAAAATATTTTTAAAATAAAATACATATTTCTTTAATGTAGTATTATGTTAATCATGTATATAGTAAATCTGGATCTGTTTTATGAAATCTCAAAAGTTAAACCTTTTAAAATATTTCTTTACACTAAAAATGTTTGCTCACGTGTTGAAAATTGGTTATGTGACGAGCTATTTTACATATGTAAAGCGCCTTTGAAGTATGATTTAAAAAAGGAAAATCAAAGAAATCATAAGGAAAATGTGGTTTTAATCTTAGGTTAACTGTGAAAATGTATATGCTGACTCTTGGAATTGTCCCTAATATTTTAGGCTTTTTTTTTTTAGCCCTCCAACCTTTGTGACATGGTTTCCCACTCCAAATGGAGAATGACCCGCCTACTAAGGCCAAGGTCCCTCACTGAATTCCTTTACCGCATAAGTGCCTCTGGGCAATGTAGGTAGCTCAATCTTTGCATACTAAAAAGAAATAAATAATGGAATCACTGGATATTAATTGACAGATCCTGCTTTAATACATGTACTAATAATTTTATATAGCAGCTGAAATGATGCTTATTTGATAAAGTGCTTCAATACACTGTACATTTTAACTCTGCATTTCATTTAAATTTTAACTAGACTGTATGTGGCATAGGGCGGCACGGTGGTGTGGTGGGTAGCGCCGTCGCCTCACAGCAAGGAGGGCCTGGGTTCAATTCCCCGGCCGGGCGACCAGGGTCCTCTCTGTGTGGAGTTTGCATGTTGTCTGCGTGGGTTTCCTCCGGGTTCTCCAGTTTCCTCCCAGAGTCCAAAGACATGCAGTTAGGCCAATTGGACATGCTAAATTGCCCCTAGGTGTGAGTGACTGTCTGTGTCTGTCTGTCTGCCCTGCGATGGACTGGCGACCTGTCCAGGGTGTATCCTGCCTTCCGCCCGAAGACTGCTGGGATAGGCTCCAGCACCCCCCCGCGACCCTGACGGAGAAGCGGCTTAGAAAATGGATGGATGGATGGATGGATGTGGCATAGCATGATTTTAAAGCATCCAACTTTGTCGCAGTGGCTACGTAGATGTAGATAATCAACGAGTTATTCTGATGGGAGATCTATATTAAGTACCTGTACACAACTCAGAACTTGGTGCTGCTGTAGATTGTATCCCTAAAAAATTAGAAAAATGTTTAACCTTTTGTTGTTGTTTTTTTTAATAACAAAACAATTGTTGGTGGAAGTAGATGTCTGTTACATACTTCTGTAACTTCATGCAAATGGAATAAAATTCTTATAGTTGATGTAGTTTGAGTAATAAGTCCTGGAATGGAAAAAACCCAAGATTTTAAAGTGTTTGCCAGATGTACTTAAAATTGCGTGCAGCATGATGTAAAGCCTGATGAACATTGACTCTTCATATGACTTTAGATTTGATAAGTTTGTCTATAAAGTGTCACATTCACTATAACAACCAGCTCAAGCTCCACGTGTATGATTGTGTTAAACCAAAGATCTGGTCCAATCACAATTCTATAAGAAGTGTATGTGGTCTCACTGAGTGTATTTACATGTACTTAATAAGCCAATAACTGCAGAAATTGAGATGGTCAGTAATGCAAATCAACATGTTTACCTGCTTGAGTAATCAGATAATGGGGAAACTCTGGGTCTACATGAGTCAGACAGTAATCAGATTTCTGCTTTGTAACCAGCCAATATACTCACAGAAGACGTGACGTAAACTAACGTAAAACTTCATGCTGCGGCTGTTTTTTGTTTTTTAAATATCGTGCCACTTTACCTGAAAATATGAACAGACATCATCTAAAAGATTGAAATTTAAATCCTTTATTTCGTGTTTGGTTTCAGCATCATTCCAAAAGTGTTTTGCTGCATCTTGCGGCAACACTGCTCGCTTATTTCTGGTACCGCAATCTCTTGGGTTTCTCAGTTCTTGCACATGTGCAGACTGAGAACTCTGAAAGAAATCAGAGTAAGAGTTCACATGCACTGAGAAATCTGATTACTGAGCTAAAATCCAGGATTTATCAGGATTTCTAGATCGGAGTAAGGTGTTGAATAACCATGATGACCGTTTGAATAATCGGATAACTGCAGAAATCAGATAATGGTTGGATTAGTGAGAGAATGTGAACAGTTAAAGGGCCATGTATATAAGCTGAGGTCTCTGCTAAAATGTGATCTTGCATATTTTGTTGTGATGAAGTGTAGTAGTGAGTAAAACCCCTCAAGCAAGGGAGAGTATTAACTAGAGTAGATACGTCTAAGTTTTCAGTCATCAAAGCCAATCAAATAGTTTAGTTGTAGTAAGTCAAGTCAAATAAACTGTTTAACACTGAAGACACTTTACCCATCACTCAGTCATCAGTCCAAATGCTTGATTGATTCAGACCTGTGTTATTAGACTGATTAAGGTTACTAGAAAGTAGAGACCATTGAAGTAGAGACCACTCATTTCTGGTCTCAGGACCGGTATGGAGTCCTGTAATATTTAAAGATGATCTGACAGCATTACAAGAAGCTGACAGATGTGTCCCTGTGCCTTAGTTTTGGAATTCTTGTTCCAGCTTGACATAAATGGTCTAGTCCTCCTGGGGTCAGCCATGCATTCATGGAGTGGTTAAACCATCACACTGACGAACAAGTTGCAACTATATTGGATTGCATATAATATGTTGCCATAGCTCACAAATTTCAACTTTTATGATACCCTGTCCTAAGACCTTCTAAAATTGCAAAATATAATGTTCACTTTTATAATATTGCATTAGCACATTTTGCATTTTAACACTTTACTTACTTTAAACTAGACGGCATGATCAAGGAATAATTTGCGTGCAAGGCTTGATTCTGCTGCATTATGTATAACATCAGGGTTACAACTTTCTAAATTTGTCACTGCAGCTATATAAGCACAGATAAATTAATTATTCAGATGGATATCACTGCTGTCAAAACAAAACCTCTTCTCTCCAAAATGGTAACTTTTCAGGAGAAGGAAAAAACGTACTTTATTTTTAATGTAAGTCAGTGGAACCAGATATTTTCCCAAGTCACTTTGGGTCGTTTCTTTTGCTCCATTCTTCATGAGATTTACACACAATATAAAGAACAACAGGCATTTTCAAATTATGTCAAAAACAGAAAAACCACAAAAATGGAGATGCAAGGTTTTGTTCCGACAGCAGCAATATGATAATAACTAAGGCTTGTTATAAATGTAGCAAACACGTACCTGCATGCCATTGTGATGCTGCTGTAGATTAGACTCTGGAGATTGTCGGCGTTTTGGAGATCGTTTGCAGAGCAGTGCTGGCACATGTCAAACAATAAAAAATTATCCAAATCAGTTTCTTAACACCAGTGAATTCATTATATTCAGCCAAAAAGGCACTTGCACCAATGTAGAAAGTATCTTTAAGTATCTACATAGATGAACATGTATAGAATCTGAATATTGTGCTGTGAACTGTAAGGTAATAATATAATCCCTCACCTGTGATTGCAGCAGTGAAAACACAGTTAAGCAGAGCAGATGCAAGAGTCAGACCGGGCCATGGTGTGTGAGGTGGGGGTTGGTGGCCTGAAACTTTATTCACAATAATAAACACAATTTACTGAGTTTTGTAGCATAATCACATATAATTATAAATTCCACCGTTCTTTACAAACTTCTTCATAAGTTGATCATTAGGCATAAACAAAATCATTCCAAGTGGTTTAATGCGAAATGGTTTATTGTAAAGAAATTTACTGGCAAATTTGTTTATAGTGGTGGTGACAGGAACCAGGGATCATGATGTCTGTAATGCAAATACAGCCATTTTATTAGATATCCAAAACTAATTTTTTATATATAATGCTCTAGATCTCCTTCTACCATGAATGGATCTTAAAAAGTACTTTGATGAGGACGCTTTCATAGGTATTAAACTGAAATGTCTGGTTCCTATCACCGCGACTAAAAATTATTCTGACTAGAAAAGTTTCTCTAGAAAAGAGCTTTTCTCAGTAAAACCACTCTGAATGACTTGGTTTACATGTGAACCGTTTGTACATGAGTCTTGAAACATTGGTTGAGTTCCCCTTTACAAAACAAACAGCATGCACAGTGTCTTACCAGTGATGTGAAGTCTTGCTCCATTAGTGAAAAATGGTTCTCCAGCTTTGACACAGTAATAGTCTCCCAGTTCATCTTCTTTGATGTTTTGTGCTTCAGTTTCTGTGCCATCATTGAAAGTGCGTAATATCACCACCGGGGCACTGCCATGTGTCTGCAAATACCAATATACCTTTGCTCTGCTTGTAGTATCAGCAAGATCACAGTTTACTGTTATGTTTTTTCCTAATTCAACTTGGACAAACCTCAAACCTTCAACTGATTCAAACCAAATAAGTAAACCTACAAAGAGAAAACAGAAACACACTTAAAACATCAGCTTCACAATCAAAACAGGTTCTAAAATGATTCTTACGTATGAACTTATGAACTTACGTATCTGAAGCAGTAAATTCTTCATGCTGTTTCAGAGTACACTTCTGTTCCACTGAGGTTTAAGCAACAGATAAAAGAGGAAGTGGTCTTGCATTGACCGGAGCCTTTTCGGTCTCTGCAGAAGCTTTTCAAACAAGGCTGTATCATAGACTTTATATTGATAAATATTTCTTTAGCTTGATTAATGCCTACAGCTTCTACAATTCAACCTCAGATTTCACTCTGTAACCGTACACTGTAAAAATGGGGCTATTTGTAAAACATAAAAAAATACTTCATGTGGTAACAAGCAATTAAACTGCTTTTATTCAACTCGAATAAATACTTTGAATGAAACAATCAAAAAAGCAGTTAATTTAGAGCAGGAGTCGGTAACCCAAATGTTAAGAAGAGTCCTCTGAGCAAAAATCAAACCACCTTGGGAGCCACAACATTTTGTGTAGATTTTACCATTTTGGCTGTTAATATGTCTCAGTATGTGCTAATGTACTAGTATATGCTAACAGTAGTCACTTTTCTCGCATCTCCAGCAGGAAACTTTTTTACAAGACTGAAGAAGTCGCTTTTCATTCGCCAGCTTCTTATTCGAATTTTCCTGTTCCACCTTAAATGGCACCTGAGGCACCAGAATGTAACTGCTGCACCATTTAAGGTGGAACGGGAAAATTTGAATAAGAAGCTGCCGAATGAGAAACTGACTTCAGCTTCGTGACTTTAGTGTTTGACTGTTTTTCTGTCACAAACTGCATCACACGAGGGGCAGGAGTCAAGTGCAAGTTTAATTCCTGATGCAAGGTAGGTAATAACAAGCAGGGGGTCAGAAATCAAGCAGGCCACAGAAAGCAGACAAATCCAAAGAGGGCAAATCCAAAAGAGTAGTCAAAAACAAACAAAGAGGCAAGATAAAAAAAAACCAAATCATAAACATAAACGCTCAGAATTGTGGAAAAACCAAACAAGACTTCGCAATGAGCACCTGGAAACGCAGGGTGTGTATACACAAGACGGCAGACTGCAGAGGTCAAAGGATCAAGAAATGCCTAGTATTCGGGAGACGGTGACCTCCTGTGGTGGGGAGGAGAATGGCAGGCGGCAGATGTGACATTTTCATTGCAGATTAAACATGTCAGTGCTTGTAAATGCAAATAAATCCGTTTGTCTCGAAATCATCTGTCTCTTTTAAATCTTTCTGTCTTTCTCTTAGCTAGGCAAAATTGTTATCTGTATCGCTTCATGAACTCATAAAAACTGGCTTTAAACTCAGGATCACAGATGAGCTCCTTTACTATGTTGATCTGTAGGCGTCTGTTCATAAACATAAACCAGCCCAAACTCATTTACTATAAAATGAAATGGTGTTTGTAGAAATTCAGAAAAAAGCCGCGTCAGTCTCGACTGCATATGTGGACATATTTCTATATTGAGCTCTATTTACACAAAGTTAGGTTAGTTCATCATTTATGTTGAACAGACTCTCCCAAAGTTTTACGCTGCTGCGCTGACGTTGAACCGCGTGCTGCACTGGGTCGGTCTGACCAACAGGTCAAAACCAGCTCTAAACAAAGTGACCGCTGGGCCCTGATTGGTGCTCTGGCTTTGCGCTTCTTTCGTTTTGACATGTTACGTTTTTATACACACAGAAACCAAAAGGAACGACAGATTTCTCAAAATGTAGTGCACAGCAATGTTAGGTTGCATGTAGCGGAAAGGGTGCTTAGGACAGAACGTATCAGGTATGGAACCACTCTGTCAACCACAGGGCGAGATAGCTGTGATTTTCACAAATCCCTTACATTTCTTACAAATCCCTACACAGACTGCAGAATGACATCACAGCTTCGGAGGTCTGTGTGTGAGTTTCCAAAAACCATCAGAACATGGGCAAACAGTAATTATGATTTATTACAAAACTACTGTAAGCACTGCATTAAAATACAATAAAAAAAATGTTTATAACCAAATCTAGATCAATTACTGATCAAAAAAGTTAGTGCTTTCCTCTCAACGCTGCGAGCATCACACTCAACAGTGCACATTCAGTTCTGTTGAGGAATGTCCATTATTGTAGCCTTGAACTTCACGTCCTCAGATCCCTTGAACTGTGCATTCAGACTTTTAACTGTTCTTTGACGCCTTCTACATTCTCCTACGTCCGTGTTCGGACATTTCTTTAGAAATCTCTTCAAACACAGAGGGTTTGGATCAGTCGCTTCTGTTGTTTTAGTCCAGAAACATCAGTCTAAATGTCTCAACAGCATGAAATTATGATGACTCTTGAGTTGGACTGACATAGAAGTCGCATGAATTCTGATCTGGCTGTTCAGAGTCGCACTGCCACAGATCTGATACGGATCAGATTTCAGTACCACATATGAAAGCGTCTCAAATCAGAACTGAAAATGTCAGATTCAGTCAGCCTACTGACATCTGAAAAAGTAAGCTGCTACAAAATAACCCAGTGAGCCATTTTCTTAAGTGATACTGATTTTTTTAGGTGACGTCTTCCTCTCTGAATGGATTGGGACCATCAACAAGGAAGAATGAACAGATTGATTGTGGCATCATGGACAATACTACTGCTGTCAATTCAGCAGAATGGAGTTCAATTCCTTCCCTGGACAAACACAGTGTGCTATACAAGTAAGTCCTTGCCCAAGACTTAGATTTGCCTACCTTTGTGGGAATGTGCAAAAACCTCATTAGAGTATAGCTGTCTTTCTATCCATAGGAAGAAACTCCATTTTGAACAAATATTTCCAGGAGCTTTGGTACGTTTTTAATTTACATTTTGGCATTTGGCAGACACTCTTACCCAAAATGACTTACATGTTAACCCCTTAAATAGGCAGGAAAAAGCAGTGGATCTGAGGTTTTACAACCCACTTCTATAACCTTAGAATACTTTGCATTGTTAGTCCATCCATCCATCCATCCATCCATTATCTTCCGCTTCTCCGGGGTTCGGGTCGCGGGGGCAGCATCCTAAGCAATGATGCCCAGACCTCCCTTTCCCCAGCCACCTCCAACAGCTCTCCAAGGGCGATCCCGAGGGAGGCGTCCAGGAGGCATCCTAACCAGATGCCCGAACTACCTCAGCTGGCTCCTCTCGACATGAAGAAGCAGTGGCTCTATTCCGAGTCCCTCCTGGATGACCGAAATTCTCACCCTATCTCTAAGGGAGAGTCCAGCCACCGTGCGGAGGAAACTCATTTCGGGCCGCTTGTATTCGCGATCTCGTTCTTTCGGTCATTACCCAAAGCTCGTGACCACAGGTGAGGGTGGGAACGTAGATCGACCGGTAAATCGATAGCCTTGCCTTGTGGCTCAGCTCTTTCTTTACCACTACAGACCGGTAAAGAGCCCGCATCACTGCTGACCCAGCACCAATCCGCCTGTCAATCTCCCGCTCCCTTGTACCATCACTCGTGAACAAGACCCCGAGATACTTGAACTCCTCCACTTGAGGCAAGAGCCTATCCCCGACCCAGAGAGGGCTCTCTGTTAGTCCATGTAGTAACTAAATAGTAAGTCTTGAAATGTAATAAGCCTGTGATTTTACAGCTTGTCATTTCACAGAGTTAGCCTAACATAGTATTATAAGTCTTGCCTTTCTGGTGTAGCTTGGTGAGCTTGTCCAGGGTGGGAATTTGAGTGCAAGTCTGCTGCAGAGAGGGCAGCAGTATTACCCATTATGCTTCACCACTAACTATAAAGCATTCTTGCAGTTTAACAGGAGCTGTAGAATTATTGTTTATGTTAACTCCGTGGGTGTGCAGCAATGTTTATTTTGAAATGTATAATAGATAAATGTTTGACAGACTCGTTTTAACCTTTTTGAATTGCTCATGTTTCAGAGTTCCTGTGCACCTCATAAAATGAAAACTCGTAAACGGCAGAATCCAGGTCAGTAGGCATTCTAATGGCCTCAATGCAAAACTAATGTGTATGTCAGTATCTTTTGGTCTTCACATTGTGACATGCTTATTGAACCACCGATTTCAGACATACCCTAAATTGTCACAGAGTCAAAAATACAGTCTACATTAAAAAAAAAATCCATAGACACTATGTTTTGAGAAAAATAGCAATCATAATCTTTTATATTATTGTTATAAAGATAATAACAAGGACAGTCACAACAGGCAGTATATGGCTATCAAGCAAGGAGGGCTCCAGTAGGACATTCCAGTAGATTTGTGGCACGAAGGGAACATGCCTGCCAAGTTTGAGGAAGAGAGACCTAAGAATTGATGAGTTTACCTATTTTGGAAGAGAACCTCAGTGTTACAGTGCAGCCTATAAATTGACACAGTTGTTGGTGTTTCGGCTCTGCAGTCAAGCAAAGGTGGTGTGAACTTAATCCGTGACTAGGAAATTGTTAAATTAAGTTTGCTTTTAATTCCCTTTTGTACTGGGTGAACCATATAATATCCTTTTAGACTCTTTGGACTTTAAAATTTTTTTTTAAATTATAATTTTGGCAGTCATACCTTCACAGTATCGATTAGATAAAAAGAGTTAGTAAAGAAGCATGACCATTCATAAACATATTGGAGAATTTATTGTGAAACAACTAAACATAAATAATTTACACTGTAAGTTAAAGTGTGATATTTTCACTGGTTACTCAATTTAAAAATGTGTGATTTTTTTACTATATTTATGTGGTAATTATATGGCTAACAAGCTGTTTTGGAAAAGGATCAAGTTTTAAAGAAAATATGAAAATTTTGAAAAAAAGGAAATTAATAAAACAATTTAATTAAATTTAAAGTCATCTGTGTTAGTCTGCAGAGGGCAATAAAGTGTGACAAACGTTGTAATGCAAGCTACACCAAATGGACAGCAGAGGGCAGTATAGTGCTACCACTTATGGTTCATTTGTGTGATTTCAGATCAATGATGAGGTTGATATTTAAGGGCCTGCATGGCGCCTCATGTTTATCACTGTTTATAGAGCTGAAGAGGAATGTTTAGAGCTTATTTAGCGTGCAATCATTTACTGTCAGCATGTCACCAAGACAAAGTCTTGCAGAAGGTCAGATAAGTGCATGTGTGATGATAGTAATCAGGAGGTAGAATCGGTTTTTCCAGTTTTTAATAAAAACCAAGCACAGCCGAGAACAAAACCAGACACATACACTAATACCCATAGCACCTGGATTAGTATCAGGTGGAAGCTCAGGTTGTAACTGAATGTAAAAAACAAGACTTTGCAGTGGAACAGAGTTGGAAAGGAGGTTATATATTAATATAGAAACAGTTCACAACCGATAAAAGATGTGTGAATGTGACAATCATATCAATGCTGCTGAGATTAAACCTCATATCTCCATTTTTGTTTTGTACTTTTTTACAGAATTTGAAAATGTCAGCTGCCCTTTATAATGTGCCTCAAAATGTAGTGCATAAATGTCCCACCCAATCTAGTTGGGATCTCAGAATACATGATTGTGGGCCTTGTTGTCCCTTTTCACTTACCATTGCTCTCTACACAGTATTTAACTGCTTACAGAACTAAGCTTCATTTTTAGTTGTATTTGGTGGTGTTTCATTTCAGTAGACACCCTTGTCAGTATAATCAAAAGAAAGTTTGCACAGAATTTGCTGTCAAATTCAACAGGTTAGAGGTTCTGGGAGCAAGTAGCTGTTATATTGCAAGTCTGTACAAAACGTTCTGCATTGACTTAAGTGCTGTACTAAGTAAATACTGGAGTCTTATGACTCCAGAAAAGCGTGTAGTACGGACTCGTCAATTTTAGACGTACCAGTTAACACTGCCCCCACATCACTGAACGCAGGTAGTTGTTTTCTATCAGTTATCACATTTTTATATTCATGCATATATTTTGGTCAAATTACAGTGACAAATGTGATATTATGCAGCTTTTTGTAAACTGCTTAGGGGCCCAATCCAAAGGAATTGAAATGTCAGTTGAGTGCAAATGGCAGCATGTACCAGTTCCGCACAATCCCTATATAAATTTATTGGCAACTCAAATGTTTGACTAAAATGTTGTAATTGGTCTTCTAACCCCAGCTGTGTGAAAACCTCGCTTTGACTGAAGCTCCTCGCGGCATGCCTTCATGGACTTGGGTGTTGCAGTAGTGCATAAATGCTGTTTTCCTGACACCGCCTCACTTCTCTGTCCGACGTGGGGAGATTGCTTTCAGCATACTACAAAAATAATGGGATGACTTTATATTCGTTAGCTAATAGATTGGTTTGTTTCACATGTGGCATTTTCCTACCTCTTCACGTTTCACGTCTTGATGTTGCTGTAGATCGGGGTCTGGAGGCTGTAGTCGGTCTTTTGAAGAATTTTTGCAGTGGCTTGTTAGCAGAGCTGAGACATGGCAAACAATAAAATCCAAATCGTTTTTTTAAAGCATAAACAGTAAACATATATGCATACTACTTCAGTCTTCCAATGATTGCATGCTGCTTTAATCATTAATATAATTGCTCACCGATGACTGGAATGATGAAAATGCAGTTAAGCAGAGCAGACGCGAGAGTCAGACTTGGCCATGGTGTGTGTTGTGGTGGTTGTTGATTACGCTGCTCTGTTTTATTTATAATCTCTGAAGTACGTCCTGAAAATGGAGCAACAATCAAAACCTAATATGTACTTGATGGATGATGTTAGAGTGTGAAATACAAAATACAAAATCAGCTTCTTCTTGATTATCATAATGTAAAGGTGTTTGTAAGTATCAAGTATCAATAAATAATAACAGTGGAGTGCTATAGAGACACTTACCAGTGCTGTTAAGCCTGAGTCCGTTACTAAAAACAATTGGTTTTCCAGTTTCAACACAGTAATAATCTCCCAGCTCGTCTTCTGTGATGCTTTGTATCAGTAAAGAGTTACTGACTTGTAATGAAAACTTCTCTTTGAAAACCGCGTTGTAATAGTGAACCCTCTCTTCACCGTCTCTAATAGAGCGTAATATCAGCTCTGGGGCGCCGCATTGTTTCTGTACATACCAAAATATCGCTGTGTTACTTTCACGATGGGCAAGAGCACACTGTACTGTTATGTTTCCTCCCATTTCAACTTGGACAAATTTCAAACCTGCAACTGCTACAAACCAGATGAGCAAACCTACAAAGAGAAAACAGCAACAACGATTGTAGTGCATGTACTTCTGTACTACAAATTGACTTCTACTTACATGTAAAAAGTATTTTATTACCTAAATTATTAACAAGAATGTAACTTACACATATGAAGTAAATTTTTCATGCTGTCACCTAAAAGCTTTTCACAAGAACTGACATTCTGCTGAAGGTAGAAGGGGAAGGAAGTGGGATTTGAGTTTGCATTGACCACAGCTTTTACTCTAACTCAGCAGAAGCTTATAGAAAATAATCAGACTTGAGACAGTGGTGGTGATAAAATCTCCACATTTACATGAATTCCCAGAACTTCTTCAGTAATGCCCCATCATTTCAGTTTACACATATAGTTTGCATTTGAGCATAAATATACGTACACACCAACAAGTAGTAACGTGACGTAAATAACGTTCAGTGCATCTGCTTTTACTAGATACCATCAAAATGAAACAGTTATTCACAATACTGTGTGAACTATCAGAACCATTAGAGCACATGAGCACATAGAGCACCTCTTTTACTACAGTACTCTCTGTAACTGCTGAATTTAAAACCTATTTAAAACGTGTTCACATAACCAAGTGAGAATCAAACACAAGTTGAATTGTTGTTTTTCTTTTGTGTCAAAAAGTGCCCAGTAAAGATCATATATTAGCTGCGATCTTATAGAAAGTAATAGAAACCCAAAAAATGAAATTATAGAAAGTAAAAAAAATTATAGAAAGTAAAAGAAACCCAAAAAATGATCCAACTGAACCATACTTCATCAGATCCTGATTGTTTTTAGAAAAATCACCTGCTCACAAACTATTTAACCAATTTCACTTTAAAGTGCACACGGCTAAAAAGAAAGCTGACTGAACATCTAAAATTAGTTTAAACCAGTACAGTTGCATTGTTTAGGATTTCCTTTAATCATAAATGTATCTGAGGTGTCACTGAGGTTGCACTCAAAAACAGTCCAATTTGCTTTGTATAATGCTCTTAATCCAGCTGACTGGTCTAACCAAATTTCTAGAAAAAGCGGGTGTGGTATGTGGTGTACTGCATTGTTCTGATGAGTGAGCTGAGCAGAGGACTCTGAATTCCTGATTGTCTTGCGATTCTCTGTATCATTTTAACCTGATGCTATGAGTAAAGGAGGTAAACTTGAAGCCTCACACACAAATTATACATAGTAAGCCTGCCTGCAAGTCTCAGTGAATCAAAACTCAAGCGCTATGGGTGCATGCATACTTTCTTATACTCAGGGCAGAATTGAGGGTCATAAATCACGATGTGTTTTGCTTGAAACACCACAAAAGTGTCTTACCAAGTCAGGGGGATGTTGAGGTTTGATGCTCTGGGGTTGGGGGTTATCTGTAACACCTCTTTCAGGTGTTGATCTTGATCTTGTATTTTCTTTACAACAGCACCTAGCATGATTCACACCATAAGTCTTCAAAGACTTCAGCTAGTTTAATGACAGGTGTGAATTAACCACAGAGGTTTAAACTGCCATAGATTATCTCCCATTTATATATGCTGGTGGATAAGTGCTGAAATGTTTACATTAAATCCAAAAGTCTTGATATGCTACTATTAGACAATTCAATGTGTCAAAACACAGGCTACATTTTAGTTTTTTTTCTTCAGTGTGTAAACTTCAACAGTAATTGTGCATTAAAATATTAATTTGTATGTTCTCTATAGTGTTTTATGTGTTTTCACATTGAAAATCAACAAAACATCATTTGACTTTATTGATCCTTAATGAATGTCTGAATGCTACAGTACCAAAGAGCATAGAACTGATGAATACATAAATTATGTATATTACACATTTACACATTCACACAGTGCAAACACAGGAGTGCACACACAACACAAAGTGCAAAAGGCCACTGAAATGATTGAGTGGTTATTTTTGTAGAAAGTGTGTCATACAGTGCCATGTACACCTGCTTATGTGCCAAACCACAAAGGCAAATGTATATATAAGATAACAAGTCCACACAGTTTAAGGCAGGAGTGTGATGATTTATACATGCAGTACCTTCCATTACACGTTAACTACATTAGCAATTAGGCAATTTCAGACACTTCTGTTTGTGGTTTGATGACACCGGAAGCTTGTCTGGCATGCTTGTTTTACTGAACCCATGATGCAACCAACTCCTGCAGTTGTCCTCTGTGGTTTAAAAAGAAGCCTGAACTTGGAGGGTAGCGTCCTCTTGCAAGCAGGTTCATCACAGCTCCTGTAATATTGGAGATATTTTCAGCAGTGAAAATTATAACTTTCTCCACTCTCTTTGCCATGATAATAGACGACTACGGGTGATTGGCCTGCATGTGACCTCATATATATATCCCAGTGAAACAGAAAGGCATTGATGACTATAAAAAGTTTCTAAAGACTGAGAAATATAAATGAGAAGCATTTTAAATGTCAGATGCATGTTTTTTACCATTCATATTATTTCCTAATAATTGTCCCAGTTAGGGTTAATCTATCTAAAGGGTCACAACATTTAGTGGTAGCATGACTGCATGGACATCCAGAAGCCCTGTGGAACCGTGTAGAAACTTTCTTGGCCCAGAGTACAGGAAGGCACATGGTTTCAGGATGAATCCCCCCTTGTGTATTCTTGGATTTCAAGATACTTTGTTTATCCTCTCATCCATTCAGTTTCACTTGACACATGCATTTTGTTTTTGAATTTGTCAAAACTGAATGCAGATTTAGAAAATGTGTTGAATTTGGTCAAAATCCATCTCTGACATCTAAACGTGGCTGAGATAAGTGGATCACTTTTCTCTGAAAATGTGTGTCACCCTCACCAACTGCACACCCAAACCAATCTGTTGTTTTCTAGAAAATGCCGAATCAAGCAAACTGACAATTAATTTACAATTAAATTAAGATTTTTTAATTAGCCAAATCATCAGTTGCATGTAAACTATCAACAACACATAAACTTATTCAAATTATATTTTAAAATTTGTATCACAATTTGAAATTTTTGATACTGGTCTTGTAGTTCTGTGTCTAAATTACAGCATGTACAGTAGCATACAGTACTCTTATCACCTGTTGGTAAACAGTACATCAAACATGACTTGTTCAGCTAGTCAAGTGGTTAGGCAAAATCAACAAAGTAGTCCTTCTGACCCCAAAAGTGTTAAATTACCTGCCAAAGCTGATGTCCCTCACTGAACGCCTTCACAGTTGCACTAGAGCATAGGTACTACAATACAGGTATTGTCCTGACACACCTTCACTCCTCTGGCCGATGCATATAGATCAACTGTGTCATACTGAAAAAAATATTGAGATGGGAAAATAATAGGATGAGCTGACAAATCCTTCTTCAATAAATATGCAGTCTAATGATGGTATTTAACAACTAAAATGATCCTCAACACTGTATATGTTAACACTAAATTTTGTTTCAATTTTAAAACTAGACTGCATGACTGAGGGCTAACAGCCTGAGTAGCATGATTTTAAAGTATCCAACATTGTCCCCAAAACAGCTGCATCACAGATAATCAACAAGTTATTCTGATGGACATTAAAAATAACTACCTGCGTACGTATCTGGTCTTGAGGCTGCTGTATATTAGGCTCTGGAGATTGTAGTCGGCCTTTTGGAGATTTTTTGCAGTGGCTTGCTAGCAGAGCTAATAAACAGCAAACAGTATTTGTTATTAGTTTGTCTGTAAGTAAACTGTTTGTTACAAAAGGTAGTCTTATCAATAAAGTATATTTGAGTTTATGTGGATTAGTCACAAATAAGGCTGTTCAAAATGGTCATTTAAAACAGAAAATGGATATGATGTGCATGTTTGTGCTACAAGAATGTTTCTTTCATGACGTATTTGTAGAATCATCAGTGTTACCTCCCAGACAAGTAGTGTGATATTGAAAATATTACATTTTAAAGTTAAAGCCAGTTTGTAGTTGTTATGATTTTAAAGGTTGCAAACATTAAAAACATGCCAAATTATTTTATTTAGAATTTTATAAGACTAAATTATACATTTTAGTAGTTTACTTAATGTGGATATATAGATGGACAGTTGCACCACCTGACGATTTTAGACTTTAGGATCCATAAATGCCTAAAATTGTTATTGTATTTATGTAAAAGAGATAGGGGCACAAATATAGTACTTAAATAGTTCAAGACCTTTTCCATGATATACAAACTTACAATGATTTTTTGTTTTACAGAAGTTTGTTGAGTTGAAACAGTAGTGCCACATTTTAAAATACTTTTAAAAAAAAAACTATGAATACAGTTATTTTTATTCAATGTTCCATACATTGCAGTGCCCATAATCCAATTAAACAGGACTGTTTATGCTCTCTCTGTAATGAAACATGCAGTTAGTTGTCTTTAAGTACTTTAAGTACATATACACAGTACGCTCAGTTGTGACCTGCCTTAATTTATGATAATGATAAGTATTATCATGTTGTCCAGCCATAAATGACAGTACTGTAGAACAATGTGATATATGGCATGTAATTATTAAATTATTTAATAGGAAAATAATGGATTTCATGTGATGTCGGTGACACACAAATAGTACTGAGAACTGTTATGTAAAGAACTGTGTACTGCTTTACCTTTGATAATCACTCACCAGCAATTGCTGCAATGAAAACACAGTTAAGCAGAGCAGATGTAAGGGTCAGAATTGGCCATGGTGTGTGTTGAGACGGTTGCTGATCGTCCTGCTCCGTTTTATTTACATGCTCTGTAAAATGGAATAACACCTCAGATGTAGCATCATTCAGTAACAGCTTGATAGCAGAGTAGACAACATCTTTAAAGACACTTACTGGTGGTGTGAAGCCTCGTTCCGTCAGTGAAAAGCGGTTCTCCAGTTTTTACACAGTAATAGTCTCCCAGTTCATCTTCTGTGATGTTGTATATCAGTAAAGAGTAATTTATCAATGAAAACTTCTGTTTCAGAACCACGTTGTTGTAGAAGGGCTTAATGCGTTTGCCAGCCATTACAGTGCGTAATATCAGCACCGGGGCTCTGCACTGTATCTGCTTATACCAGTATACCTCTGTACCGCTTAAACTACTGGAAAGACCACAGTTTACTGTTATGTTTTGTCCAATTTCACCAAATTCAACTTTTACAATTTTCAGACCTTTAACAGCTTCAAGCCATATAACTAAACCTACAAAGAGAAAAAAAAATACACTCAAAACATCAGCTTTACATTCAGAATTCTGATTTTTACTACTGCTAAAAACTGACTTACACATCTGAAGCTGTAAATTCTTCATGCTGTCATCCGAAAGCTTTTCACAAGGTGTCTACTACAGTTCCACTAACACAGTTTAAAGCCACAGATGAGAGGAAGTGTGACTTGGTTGCACTGACCACAGCTTTTTTCCATCTTTGCAGAAGCCAAAACAGCTTCTACAATTCACTCTCAAATGAGTTCTTGAGTATAGATTAAAAGCAAAAGTGTTTCACATCTTTCTCATGATGTGCATGCACACAAATAGGCAGTTAAAAAGTCATTATGTATTGAACTTCTCTTGGAGCCACGTTGCCAACAAATAAGCCAATATTCAGAATAGCTTTGCAGGCTACTAAAACTCTCTGAGCATAGAAAAACACATGTACTGATTCATAGCAACATCCCTGCAAGTGGTCAGTTAATCCTGAGTCATCCCATATACAATTAGGATTAAACTCATTTTTGATGGCATTTTTTTAATGTACTGTGTACATTATGTACTGTATGTACTGTATTTTGTGACAAAGTAAATGAATATCTGTGAAATTTTGTTCTTGAGAAATCATGTTCTTAAATATCAAATAAAGAAAGCAGCACCAAGAAGTTATATAATCAATGGGGAAGAATACAAAAACCAGGAGAAGTAGTCACATAATATTAATAACTCAGTCATTTTGAATTGTTGTGCATGTAGTAGTGAATACTAAGCAGTTTGGTAGTATACTGGTAGTATACTTAAATGTGCATGAAGTGTGTAGTAATACAGAACTGACTTTCTTTCTAAACCCACTATTCTTTCAGATATGATTTTGTGTCATTGCTAAAAACTATGACAGAATTAGCTGAAGCTCTGCATATAAGATGCTTGTGTGTGGTGTCTCTAACAAAGCTAAATGGCTGTGCATTATCTGAAAGCAGTCTTGCCCTTTGTGTTGTGTAGTTAGTTAATTAGTGTAGTTTACTAAAGAAATAAGCTCCATATAATCAGATCCATCAAGCAAGGAAGGAAGAATGTGTCTGAAAGTTTTTAGATATCCAGGTCGAGTCATATTGTCTAGTAGTAGTAAGTCATGCCTAGTGGACAATAGTTTAAGCAGGAAGACAATTTAATCCCACACTCAAGTCAGCCCAAATGTTTGATTAAGTCAGATCTGTGATGTTATTAGAATCCTTTAGGTTACACGGCAATGGAGAGCATTAGAAGTCAAGACCATATTTGTAACGAGGAGCGAGGTAGCGGACGCATGTGCGGAGGTAAGTGACTTTTATTGAGGGCAAATCCAAAATCAGGGTCATAACGGTCCAGGTTCCTGTAGCCAACACAGGGAGATTCAGCTACAGACATGACGAGAAACACTAACAACCAAACAGTTCTAACAACAACAAATACCAGCACTAGACTAGGGAGAAAACAGGGCTTAAATACAACAGGGATAACGAGGGACAGGCGGAAAACAGGTGGAGACAATCAGGGGAGGAGTAACCGAACAAGGGGCAGGACTAGAAAACCAAAACAAATGCACATGGAAGATCAAAACAATGGAGCACATGGAGTAGTGGGAGGAGCCAACCGTGACAATATTTCTTTTCATTTGAACTGAAATTTGTTCATAGTTAATTTGACATTCATTGCAGTAGACTCTACACACTCTGAAACATTTTCTCTCTTCTGCGCTTTATGTCTCTCTATTAATGAGGCGACCTGGGCTGAGGTTCAAACCACCGCTGTTATGGTCAATGCTCCACGGTATTACTGCAGCGCCACTGGAGTGTACAGGTGGCAACAGGCAAAGCACCTCAAGGAAGGTGGAAATGAGGGGGGCAAAGAACATCAAACTAAGGTGACACCAAGTGCAGCGTGCTCAAACAAAGGCTGAGTTAGTGAAAGGGGAAAGGAAAGGCAAACAAAAAAACGAGGCACTTCCTCTGCGAATGCATGAGGGAAGGTCAGCTTTGGGTACAACCGGTTTGCTCTTCCAGGAGCAAACAATTGGATTTCTTTTATCAGCCCTTTTTTTATATTTTTTATTTATTTATTTTCATTTGGTGTCAGGGCGGTTTTGTCACATCTCTTTTCTCTTCTTTTCTTTTCCTTTTTCTTTTCTTTTCTAGGACTATGTACCATACCGGTCACCGGTCTAATTAGTCCACAGCGCCTTGGCGCCATCGCCCTCTTCCGGCAGCAGGTGGTACGGGCTGGGTGCCTTGCTGCCTGCGCCCTCTGCAGGCAGCAGACGGTGCAGGCTGAACCCTTACAGATATCATCAGTGATTCACAAGTAGCCCAGTAGAGATGCATAAAAGGTATTAATCAGCTTTGGTAAACTGACAGAACTAAAGGGGACCCATTTACAACTTAATAAATATGTTGGGAAATGTTGAAATGTTGGGGTTACCATTCTTTTTAGAAGTACGTGGGTGTGCTCAGTAATGGTCAGATTTTTTTTGTCTGTTTACAAGAAAAAGTGAGAGAATTTTGTCAAGGAATTCCCACTTAGTTCTCTTTGCTATATGGTGTAATGCTAGCTTGACCTACCCCACGGCTCTTCCACTTACTTTACATTAAATTTAGCTTGAGTGCATGGATCCCAACATAAATGCAACATGCTCCCAACTTGTTGCTTACAGCACGCTAAGTCACAGCAGTAAAACCGCTCTGCTAAAGTGACTAGGTTTTACCCTAGAGCAGCTCCAGACCTAGAAAGAGAAAGGATCAGAAAAAGATAATACATAATATTATTTAATATGGAGTTTTATTCACGTTTACTGTTAAATATTGAGATGCCTTAGATTAAATTTTACATTTTATATATTGCCCAAGCTAAGATTCAATTTCAGAGAAAAAAAATTGCAGTATTTTCCAGAGTTTCAGTGGTACAGATTGGTTAAATTTACAAAATATAATACATGGTTTCCCAAAGGCATCTATCATTGAATTCCAGACTGACTCCGCTATGACGACGGAAAACACCTCATTTGTTAAACGAAGTGTGTGGGCATGGCCATGGAAGTCACTTGTTTAAAATATTGCAGTCTGAATTTTCTCAAGTAGTGTGGGCTAGTAGCATGCAAGTTGCCATGAATCTACACCCAAATGAGCTCTTAAATGCACATTTGCAGTAAAGTCTATTAAAATATAGGAAGGTCGTTTTCAAAAGATGTCCAATTAATCAGTGTTATATTATTTAATATGCACTGCTGTACACTCGCTGCTCATTTCTTTGGAATAGCGTGAACTTTAAATAAAGCAGACTGGATAGGCTGACGGAACAGGGGTCAGAATGAGACTGTTTTTTTATTTAGTGCAGAGCTTTTTTTCTAGTCAAAACTTCAACTCTGCTGCCATCTGCAGTAAGGTAGGGGTAGTACCCTGCTGATGTTTCAAGAACTGAGATTTTTTTAACTTGTTAATCTAAACACAAAAATTGCACTACATATAAAAATAAGTCTCAGGCTATTTTTTACTCTGAATGCTTTTCAGACCTGACAGTGATGTTTAGAAGGGTGTCACTGAACACAGTCAAAAGTTTCTGAAAAGTGATAGAACTTATTTTTCGTAACCATTTTCCTGTTAAGAAAATTCAAAGGCCAAACTGCTGATGCAAGTGCAGTTGCCAATGTTTTGCAATAACCGTTATTCTTCACGTTTTATTTCTGGGTGTGTTAATCTGGGTCTTGTGTGCACAATATATATACACACATCTACAGAGTATGTGCTGTGATTTAATGATTAATAAATAAATGACTGTATTTTGTCAACATTCTTTGCTCTCTGTGTGAACTGGCCAGTGATAAGCTTATGGTTATACAAAATAATATTTGTATCATAGTGCAGAGTTCGCATTTTCCCGAAAATGAAAAGTCTTTCTCAGTAGATCCTGTAAAAGCAATTGGTTCTACGTAGCAGCTCAGTTTTGTACATCACAAACAAACGAACCTACCACAGTCGTGAGGGCAGGTGTGGTCCTGTGGCCACAGCAGTAGACCTAAGGAGACCACACCAGGGAGTTAATAACAGGACTTATGCCACTTCCCATGGTTCTCACTGGCCCTTCAGGCTAAGAAGCTGGCCTCTGCTTTCCTTCACTGTTGCCTGGCACTGTTCAAGTAGCAGGTACCATGCTACTGAAGTAGCTTAGCATGCAAAAGTTTCATCACAGCACAAGTTCAGTTCAGCTCACAGGAGCCTTGCTGGAAAGTTTTAAGCGTAAAGATTAAAATCTGAGCAAATACGTTTGTGCGCAGAAACGTTAGCGTAAGCTAGCGACAACATCTTTTTTTTTTACACAATTTTAGCCGCAATTCCAGCTCACTGGCGCTGTACTGAGGCAAGTTTAGGGAATGAAAACTCAAATCTGAGCAAGTGAAATTGAGTGTCTGGGTCAGAAAAACAGAAACTTACAATTTATTATTTAAGAAGTTTTGTTGTGATTCAGTTTATGACTTTAGGAGAACTGTCACCCAACAGACTCAGTGTTCAGGACACATATACTTACATAGAAAAGGTTAACAATGAACAATAGCTAAGCCAGCAAGCATAACTGAGCTAGCAAGCATGTCCATTAATCAAGCCAAGCCAGCATGCATATTCAGCTGTAAAACGTACGAGCCTTAGTTTAAGATTCCGCATTATTTTATGAGCTGAGGGTTGTCAATCATGCATGCTCATTAAATACTAGGACCATGTCCAGACAGACAGATATGTTGATAAGTCTTTTGATAACACCCACATTACCTTGATCAGTCACAGTATATGCTCAGCCAATCAGCTCAAACCTTACAGAGCAAGAGGAACAGAGTAATTTGTGGCTCATACGCAGTGGGCTAGTTTTTCAGGTAAGTTTGGAGAACTTTATTCTTAGGATGTTAAAACCAGGCTACATACATTCAGCTAAAAAGAACAGAGGATTTCTTAAAGAGATAACGACGAGTGAACACTGCAGAGCTTCCTTCTTATTTCACTGTGCAGATGAATGTATAGCTAACCAGCTTACTATGAACCACCACACCTACTTAGATCACAAGGTGTTGCTCACTATTAGTACCTAGAATTAATGAAGTTACATCAGGGGGGAGAGCTTTCTCATACAAAGCCCTTCAGCTTTGGAATAATCTTCCAGTCAGTGTTCAGGACTCAGACACAGCCTCAGTCTTTAAGTCTAGGCTAAAAAAACGACTTGTTTTTATTTGTTATTTATTCGTAACAACTAGACCTGTCGGAGTCTCTGCTGCACTCTGTTAACTGTAATCAGTCACTCTTTACAGAACTGTGTGTGTGTCTCTGCCGAGTTGAACAGCTGCCCATCCTGTGCGTCTGATGCTGATGCTTCATCTGCCTTGATCAGGTGCCACTGCTCACCAGCCTTTTGGACCAGCTTGACCCCCATGGAGCTTCCTGCTGTCCTCCTGATGATGATGCTGCTGCACAGACTGGAGCTATTTAATCATAGACACTGCTTCTCCTGTTTCTCCCATTTTCCGTATTTTATACTAATGGGTAAACGTTATCCTCTGTTTATCTCGCTCGTGTTATTGTTTTGCCATCTGGTGTCGACTTGAGGAGGATGTGTTCTCCTTTAGAGTCTCGGTTCATGTGTTTCTTCCTTTTGCTTACGGGGGCTCAGACCTGGATTTTTCTGTAAAGCTGCTTTGTGACAACACCTGTTGTCAACAGCTATATAAATAAGCTTTAACCTCACACACATGCTAAGTGCATGTGCCATCAAAAGAGGTACACTTCAGCGCAGTCCTTATTTATTTATTTACGCACACGCGCGCCGGTCACTTTATTAGGTACACCTTTCTATCTCAGCGCAAAACTATTGTATGATACACTATTTAAACTAATTATCCTGTCATAGACAACCAAAATCATAGATTTTTAAAATTTACACACACAAAGCATGCCTGCATTAACCATGTGTAGTACACACAACAAACACAGCAAACAGAATTATAACAATGATATTAAAATGATTATAATAGCAAATAGTCACAAAACACTAAATCTAGAACCTTACACTGATCTCTGTTAAAGACTGGACAAAGTCTGGGGACAGCACCAACAAGGAAATTTGAAGTGTGTCAACTATGTTGTAATGAATAACTCCAGACTCTTATTTTAATCAAAATTTTGGCAATGATCTCATTTCAAATCCTTTTTTGAAAATCATGATAATCAGAATACTTTACAAAATTCCAGTTCAGTTACATAAATTATAATAACCTAGACAGATAAAGTGTCACAGCTGCTGTCAGGTTCAAACAATTCAGACGTGTGCAGACCAAACATAAGTAAAAAAAAGTTTATTAGCAAAAGGAGAATCCAATCCAGCAAAATACAAACTGAGAAAACAATAACTACAAGGGCAATCCAAAAAAAAGTCCAGAAACCAGAAATACCAACAATAATAGGTCTAGGATAAAAATGAGGCCAAAAACAACGCAATAGTCGTATGTGGAAAAGTAAACTAACAGGCTGGACAAACAAACTGAGGGGGTTCAAACAGTCTGCTTAACACGTGGGCTGAATCAATAAGGGTGTTCTGGGAAAATAAATAAATAACAACAATAATGTAAAAAATCATACTTATAAATAAATTTTAAAAAGCCTAACAGTAAAATCCGTATAAAAAATATAATTGGGGGATTCTTCATGAACATAAAAAAAAAAAAAAACCTTCAAAAAATAAAACGTACTGTTTTCCTTCAACGGCTCAACTGCAAATACGTGTATTTGTGAATTGATTTTTTTAAAGTGTATTCATGTGGAAGTTATATGGCTAAAATCTGTTTATGGCTGTTTTACACAGTGTGATATTACGGTTATACAGGATACATGTAGGGCTGCAAATTATTCCAAGGGCTGCTTATTTAATAACATTCAATAAATTTGATAAAATATTTGGAAATGTAAAGTAATTCAAAATAATCAACACAGATACATTTTAAATAACTCATACACATCTGTAAGGAAATGTAAGGGAAGTTAATACTAGCTTGCCTCCAGTAGCAGGCAGTTGTTTTGAGATGAGTGTTGAAAAAATGTTTCTGTTCAAAACCTCCAGACTGGACAGGAGCCCAGGTTTAGCACGATCTTTAATGCAATTTGCTATGTAAATAAAACCTCACAAGGTTTTCTTATTCTTAGAACAGAATTTTTATAACATATGATAATTGATAGGTACATTTTGCCACTCTACTAAATACTGTAATACTTTGACTATAATAAGAGAGGCTGCTGAAACAAGGCTATTGAATTTTAGAAGTGCTCATTTCATAAGCACGCATTTGTTGCAGTTCTGTAAATACTGTATGTGTGTGGAGTCACACAGTTATTACAGCAGATAGTAACAACAGAGTCTGAGCTGGTCGTGGACTAAAAGAGAACCAGACTATATCCCAGCAGACTGGTGAAGATCAGTAAAATCTGGACCGATCTTGATTCCATGCTTTTGTTTTTCGATCCAGGAGTTGGCTCTGGGGTTGGCTGTGGAGCTGTGATAAAAGAAAACATGGTTAAAAAAAGAGGTTTTGAGTAATTACAGTTTACTGCATTTTAAATTCACCGTCCACATCCAAATTATGATCATTTGGATGCTCCTTCGTGCTGTTGGTTGTGCTGGTTTCTGCTGTTAAAAGAAACATCTGTACTGCTTTAATTGCCATGTTATTTAAGCCATAGTGTTTTGATGAGTGACAACACTCATCCCCCGATCAATGTCTACATCACACCAAATATAATAGCTCATAACAGATTTTTTCATTTTAATTTCAAAAATATATATTTTCAATTATAAACAGTTGGGCTGAGCAGCATGACAGTAATACGGTATATAACGGTATGTAAAAATGATAAGAGTACTTCAAAGTTATAACATTAAATTTCTATTCCACATCTGTACAGATAAATAAACACATTCCATCAATTTTTGATTGGTGGCGTGGTCCCTCACCGATAGGTGGCGCTAACAGAAAAGGGGGGAAATCAAAGCCTGGAAAAACGGAGTATGCCAGCAGCCCAACCAATGGTTAAGAGCTACATGCATAAACAACAGAACACGTTCAATTACAGCTTTTACTCCAACACCAGTCACTCGACTTCACGCTGTCCTCTAAACAGGTGTCATTTTAGCATCAGCTACAACTATGCTGTGGTGTGGCAAGGCTGGCCTGCTAAGCTCCTCCCAAACACCACAGAACAGGTTCAGTTTCATCCCACTGTTACTCTGCTTTCACTCTCAAACATTCCCAGAATCAAACCTGTACTTGCTAACCTAACAATAAGTTAGAGGACCAGGTTAAAGACCCAAACACCACAGAACACGTTTAATTTCACCTTTCTGTTCTTTAAGTGTTTGCTTAATTTCACTCCTTCGGGTAATAATCATTATTTTTAATCATCAAAACTTGTGTCCATGTTTTAGTTAGCCAGAAGCGAACATGCTCTGTGGTGGGCAGAGCTGTTAGCATGTTAGCGAAGTTATCGTTAACCAGCTCCTCTCTCCTAGTTAGCATCACTGTTTACCAGATAGATGGTTTGATGTTTACTGAATGATGGCTTGAACACCATGTACATATTTCTTATTTGGTAATCATGTTAAACAAACTACTTTTTCCAATTTTGAAATAATGCTAGACGAGACACCAGCTCACGTTTTTTTTTTTTTTAACACATACTCCATACTTCACTTCAGTGAAATATGAAATATGATGGTATGGAAAAAACAGATACCACACAAGCCTAATGAACATGCAAGTTAACAGGTTAGAATGAATATTAATGAAAACATCTCACACGCCACTTGTCTTGTGTTGGAAAGGACATTTGTGACAAGGATCTGAAGACACTTTGTTTTCCTAAACAGCCAGTGTATGTGGTCAGTTAACTTCCTATTTAGCCTCTTATTCAAGCTCATAACTGCATTGAGTTAAAGGGAAGAGCTGACTACAAGTGATAGCCTGACGAGTTTTAATCAGTTAGGTAGAGTCTATCTGTAATATATACCCATTTTGAATTTGATGCCAGCAACATTTTCCAAAAAAGTTGGGACAGGGGCCTGTTTACCGCTGAGTTTCATCACCTCTTCTTTTAACAACACTGTGTTTGGGAACTGAGGAGACGCTGCTGTAGTTTTAGTACTGAAATGTTTTCTGTTCTTGTTTGATACAGAATTTCAACTGCTATACTTCGGGGGGCCTTATTTGTTGTATGTTTCATTTTATAATGCGCCAAATAATTCACAGGTCTGGACTGCAGACAGGCCAGTTTAGCCTCCCGGACTCCTTTACTACGGAACCATGCTGTTGTAATATATAACTGGCATATGTTGCTCTAAAGCCTGTATATTTTGTTCAGCATTAATGGTGCCTTCACAGATGTGTAAGACACCCAGGCTATGTGCAGTGACGCACCCCGATACCATCACAGATGCTGGCATTTGAACTGTGCACTAAGCCAGATCGTCCCTTTCCGCTTTAGCCCGGAAGATACTACGTGCACGTTTTCCTAAAAAAGTTTTGATTCCACAAGACACTTTCCACTTCACTCCATTACATCTTAAATGATCTCATGCCCAGAGAAGGCAGTGGTTTTTCTGGATCCTGTTTATATATACGGTTTATACGGTTTCTTCTTTGTGTTTTAGAGTTTTAACTTGATTTTGTAGTGGAAATCCACAAATACATGTCTGTTTTTAATGCAGTGACACCTGAGGGCCTGAAAATTATGGTCAGCCAATAATGGATTTAGGCTGTGTTCCTTGCATACACAGACTTGTCTGGATTCTTAAAAATCTTTCAATGATATTATGAACCATAGACGATGAAAAGCAAAAGTTCTTTGCTATTTTACATTGAGAAACCTTATTCTTGAAATGTTTCACTATTTGATCATGAAGTCTTTCACAGAGTGGTGCTTTTATACCCTGACCTGTTGCTATTTAGACTAATTAGTTGTGAGATGTTTTTTTTAGCATTGTACAACTTTATCAGCCTTTCATTGCCCCCGTCCCAACTTTTTTCCAAACATGTTGTTGACAAATTCAAAGTGGGCAAATATTTTTCAAAAAATAACATTTCAGTTTCAGCAATTGATATGTTTTCTTTGTGCCATTATCAATTAAACTAAGCGGGATGTAATTCACATTATTGCATTCTGTACTAATCACTTAACCTTTTTCCACAGTGTCAGTTTTTTTTGGAAATGGGGGTGTAAAATAAAAAAGCAGTCGACTGTCAATTAAGAAATTTGCTTTTGTTTAAGCAATATGTGGGCAACTCACCAGGAGCTCATGACAACAGTGAACCTTTTGGTGAAAAATATAATCAGCTGAAAAAAAGTTTGTGAAGTTCACAAAATCCTGTCTTGTACGGTTTTGAAAGTTTTAAGCCACTGAGCCAATCTTTCTTGTGGATCTGTGGATCCGTTTTCCTATAGTGCTGCTTTGACACATGCCTGAACTGTGGTCATTCTGATTGTGTAGATGTGAAACCTAGGATTGTTTGTAATGCAGCTGCTTCTGCATTAACAAACGAGAAGTCTCTCAAACCCAGCAGTCATGTGAACAGTGGACTTTGCCGCTACTAATAGGTAGGTACAAACTTTAAGTTATTACTTAAGGCTACTTTTAAACTATATTACTTAATTCAAACACTCTCCCTTTTGTAGTTCGTAAACTGGAACATAGAGGGAGTTTACCTTTAAACTAAACTATGACTGAACCTACATTCAGCTGATACAACTGGCTACAGATGACCTGTGATTCCGTTGTCTAGAACGAAGTAACATATTCAGGATTGTCCTTTTTAGCAATGCTGGTCTGTTTATCTGTGGAAGCTTCTCACTGAAAATGAGTTCTGGACTTTTGGACACTAATATGATTTCAGTTTTACCTTCTTCAAACTAAACCTGCACTCAGTCTTGAAAGTTTTCCATCATTTCACTGAAGACATGAGAGCAGGCACCACATGTATTTCCTATATGTTACGTATGAGCGCCTTGTGTGTGCTTTTACTCTCTCCCTCTCTCTCTCTCTTTCGTGCTCCCTCGTTAGCTCTCTTTTCTCTCCTCTTTTCTGCACCAGTCAGTCTATCTTTCACCTTATAGGTGGATCGGGGTGTCATTCATCCTCGTCACGCTTGTCACTTACAAATTAATGAACTGTCCCATTGTGCTTGTGGGTGGCCTGGTACTGGTGTTATAACTATGGATGCGCACAGTATGGCAACCTCTGACTTGCAGTTGTTCATTGCTTCTTCTAGCCTGGAGGCAATCGAGAAGTGTCGCAAGGATGACTTACTGGAGATAGCAGCATATTATGGAGTTCAAGTAGCTAGACAGTCTGTTGAGAAAGACGTTAGAATTAAGGTTGAGAGAATTGGGTGTTTTAGAGTTTCCCCAGCCTGTTACTACTTGTGTGGTGGAGAGTGATGCTGAAAAGGTGGCGACTCCTGTTGATGGAGCTACGGAACAAGCTAAGCCTGAAATTGATCTCAGGGCAACATTGCCTCGTTTCAACCCTTTTTCTCCTGGGTCTTCAGGATCACTTCATGAAGCTCGTGCTAAGGTGCGCATCACATGTCTCCAGTTGGAGGCTCAGGAAAAAGCACATGCACGACAGGCAGAATTGGACTTAAAGTTAGCCATTCGGAAGATGGAGCTTGATGTTGATCGGGAGGTCTGACTACTGGAACTTTGTCCTATTCCTGTCATTGGAGAACCTTTTGCAAGGGTGCTGATTGACTGTGTGGGTCCATTACCTAAGACCAGATCTGGAAATCAGTACTTGTTAACGGTTATGTGTGCTGCAACTCGCGTCCCTGAAGCTATCCCTTTGCGAAAGCCCAGTTGTAATCAGAGCTCTGATCAAATTCTTTATTACTTTTGGCCTGCCAAAGATTGTACAGACTGATCAGGGTACAATTTTTTATCCAAGCTATTCTCGCAGGTTATGGTCACTCTCAACATCACTCATCGAGTCTCAAGTCCATATCATCCTGAGTCACAGGGCTCATTGGAAGGATTTCACCAGTCTTGAAGATCTATGCTTTGCAAATATTGCTTAGATACTGGGAAAGAATGGAATAAAGGAGTGCCCCTTGTGCTCTTTGCTGTGCGTGACACTGTTCAAGAATGCTTAGGATTCAGCCCTGCTCAGTTAGTTTTCGCACATTCAGTGCGTGGCCCGTTGAAAGTCCTTAAAGAGACATTTTTAAGTGACAAATGTAAACTGCAGAACATTCTGGATTATGTTAGTTCTTTACATGAGTGTTTGCATAATGTTTGTTCTTTAGCTCGTGAGACTTTGAATGTCTCTCAAGAATGTATGAACCAGTCTTTTGACAAGCGTGCTGTTTGATTTGGCTGCTGATGGTTGGCTGAGTGACATCACAGGACAAAATGTAATGCTTCTTTTCACAAAAATGGTACCCACACAAAATGATTCTTGGAGCACCAAACCAACACAACCAAATATAATTTTTTGATCCATCTCTGATCACATGGGGGGCCGGCCTACTGACCAGCTGAGGTCAGTTACATGAATGAGAGGTGATACACTCACACTAAAATGTCATGTGTAAAAGCAGTTAAAGAGAATTTACACACCTTTAACGTGAAGCTTTATATACAGAGTGTCGCTTGCAAAAGTCAGGAGGCAGGAGTATGTCCCGTTATCTGATCCACTTACTCTGCTGAGCCTGATGGAAAAATTGCCTTTACCATACGCATCTGGAAAACTCTCAGTTCTGTTCTTGAACACTGGATCCTGGTTGTCAACGTACACATTCCCTTCGATAATGTCGTGCACGTTTTTATCGTCATTATACCTCCAAGCAACGTCCACCTCTTTGCTTTTCGGTATATCACCGCTGTATAAACAGGGCAAGAGGACATTACGTCCTTCAACAGCTTCAACTGTTTCTTCCAGAGCCAGAGTTACTACCAAAAGACAAAGACAGAGAAACAGGATGAAATACAGACAGGGCAAGTCGAAGGCGTTCAAATACCAGCTTTGAAACGTTCTGCGTTTTCACCTTCATTTATCAGCAACACCAACAAGCAGGTGATCAGACATCTGCAACAAAGAGAAATTACACTGAAATGATGGTCACACGGGCTCCGCCAGTTTCACTTAACAGGATACAACCAGCAGCGAACCAGGGCAGTGACCTAACAGGTTTGATCAAGTCCAAACAAGTTCACGTAAACAACCCATCTGCGAAAACATGTTATGCAAAAGAAAAATGCAGATATCTTGGGCAGATACACATAAACAGGTTTAATGTCATTGGGTGTGGCTCAGTAAGAAGAAGTTTACAAAGATTCACTCATATAACGTTAGATAGACAGGTATTTAACGTAGCAGCTGGAACAGATAAAACAGCAAACTGCAGTTAGCTACTGTTTAACAGTCCTAAAATCACTAAAACACACAGGCCTGATCTCTTTGGCTTGTTATAGCTAGCTAGCTTCAATGTGGACCAGCCACGAGCTCATGAAGATGACTGAGAGTCTAAAGTAGCGAGATAATCAAGTCAGACAACTTTCAAGGTGACAAAAAGGTCACATGTATGTAAAAAAAAAAAGGGACAACTAAAGCTATATAAACTTTACTGCAACCGTTAGCAGTTAGCATGCTCGTGAGGCCTCCTCTGAGGCTGCTCAGGCTTTAACTCAACTCGAACCAAACTCTACATACCTCCTACTCATGGTTCTTGGGTAGAAAGGACGGCTGATATTTAGTTTAACCTGGAGCTATTTTGGCAAAACAAATCGAAAGATTAGCTAATTTTCGGTCGATACTGGGAGCACGCAAGCAGTCTTAGAAACGGAGTTTGTGAACCCTCAAAAGATGGTGGGCTGTATCCCAAATGCTTCCTTGCGCCCTAATTAGTGCACTATGTGAGTTACGGAATTTCGACTTTCACAAAAATAGGGCACGATATATCATCTAGGGAATGAAGCAGATGTGGCTGTATCTTAAATTTCATGTTTCGTAGAAATATTATGCACTGTTCGGGTGGGCGGGGGTCATGTTTTTAAAAATATGCGTAGTGCACTAGATAGGGAGTAAGGAGCTGATTGAGATGGAGCCGGAGGGATTGGCTGTGTGAACGACCAGCTAACCATTTGCACCCGTAGCATAATATATACTTTAGTATATTTAGTAATATACTTTAGTCCCGTAGTCACTGGGCAGTCCTGCAGTTCGCTCATCAACCACCAGGAAGAAATACTTGGAAGTGCGAGGACGGTTATTTTTCTAGGTGAATGTAGTTTTTAGTTCACTTACTTTCTTAATCTAGCTGATAGACAAAATCAGCCTATGTCGCCAAGCTGCCAGCTGGCTAAATGGAGGATGCTGAGTGTAATGATCCAGCACTAGCTGTCAACGTGCTCCCCATGTGGCTGAATCTTAAATGGCCTCTTACTCCCAATGTAGTGCATTACTCTACTACAGTTTCTCCACCCAAATAGTCTAATAGAAAGCCATTATAGTCAACCAAAGGCTGCCTCACTTAACATCTACTGCGGGTGTAGAGGGCATAGTTGTATGATTTATACTAGGAGTAGGGAGCCAGTTTACACTGAACTTGTGTTTTTGTCTTTAATATACTTTCTTTTATACAACACCTAGTTCCGGCTACGCAAGCTGATCTAACTGTGCTGTTATTTCACCAGAACATCACAAGCTTTTCACAAACACTGTATCACTCCTCTGAGACGCTGTTGCTAAGCAACGGCTTTGACAGCTGTAGGAGACGCTCGAGCCGTTTGAACGTTTTTACTTCTCACTTTGCCACAAACAGAAAACACACACTGGATCACATCTGACCGACAGCCGATTTGGTCAGACTCTGAAGACGAGACGACGCTAAATTCCCAAACTGTCAGTCGGTCTGTGTGGAGCTGAACGAATTGACGGCTGAGCAGCGAGTGGGCGGAGCTCGTTACTCTGACGTAGCAACAAGCTGCTCGTTAAGGAGCCATAATTAGGAGGAAGGAACTGAACATTAAAACATATTAAACGCCGCGTTCACGGCCAGTTTATTCATTTCTTACTGTATTTATTTAACTGCTGTATTAAAGCAGTAGAGCACTCGAGGAGGGAGTTATCACCAATAACATCACGGCTGGGATGATCTACAGCCACCAAATCACAGCCATGATGTTCTTTCACCATAGCGCACTTCCTCTCATCTTCTACTGCTTAATTATTATTGTTTGCTTAATCATTGATAAAAAAAACATTGCCAATAGTAACTTGCTCAATTCCAAAATGATTAGATATGCTGGTTCTACTATGTGGAAATTGTATTTGTAGATAGCTCCCTGCATAAACTATAGGTACAATATTTTGAAATGCTACCAGCATTTAGGTTCACCCTATCAGAGGTACCAATATGAAGAGTACTCTTTAAGTAAGGCTGAATTAGCATAAAAAACATAATGAAGCCTTTGTAATACTAAGTTACTCTACGATACTATGATACGTGAGTGCCTTGTAGGGCGATCGGGTATGACAGATTATTGGGAAACCACATTCACAACTCCTCTGGGTTTTGTCTTTACTGCCCAAAAACAACAAATGTATAGCAGTTGATGGAGGAACTGCAGGGTCCTGTGACTATGGGACTAAAGCTACAAGCATCCCAGCTATCAGACCACCAAGGCTAATATGTTAAAACCAGTACTGGACTTTTAGCGCATGTAATAATTTCACAGTGAAAACCAATAAATACGCACATCAAAACATAAAAATGACCTGCTGTTTTCGTTGTGTACCAGCTTTATGTGAGCTATGGGCGTGATACGCAGAATCCACATATGAATGCAATTATTTTCATTTCATCAGGCTCACCAGAAAGTCTGGTGAAATTAAATTAAAGCCAAAACAGATTTGGTCAAGGAAGTTCTTTCATGTTTTGGGCTACTGTTAACTCCTGGGACATTATTGATAAAATGCCTCTGAAATTCATACTAATTTTGTTCGTAAGAAAGATTCAGCATTTGTGTGTGACAGGTCTTGATTCCATGCCCTGGTCTTTTGATCCAGAAGTTGCCTGTTGTTTTTTGGTAAATATAAGTTTTCTCAATGAGCATAAGTGTTTAAGGTTAGTTATTAACAAACTAATAATTACAAGTTTTCCAATTAATCAAAAATAATAATGGGCTGATTAATAGAATAAAGAAATAATCATTGGTTTAAGCATTATTTTACACATGAATTTGCTGGATGGCAAATTTCTATAGGAACAGAGACCAGCACTGTTTGGTGATTTTTATGCTGAAACACACCTGATTCAACTATAAAGCTGGAGCAGGTGATTTATTTTAGAAACATTTTAGTTATAGCCCTTGAAATACTCTTAACCTCCCAATAGCAATGAATAAATCAGTGGCTCTGACTATAAGTAGAAAAGGGCTATATCTGTGGAGGCTACAGGTGTCTACCTGCCTGTCTACCTGCCCACATGCGCGTCTACAGGTTTTAGTGTGTGTGTCCGTCATACACCTACACACACAAAACTGAAAAGTAACAGGCTGAGTTCACAAGAACGTTACACAGGTACTTACAACAGCTTGCACTGCTGAAGAAAGGAAGAAAAGAAATGGATGTAGAAAGGGCTTTGAACAAAAAGAGGTTTGATAAAGCAAGAGGTCAAACTGGAGCGAACATTGTATGGCTTTCCATTCCATTCCATTGTCTATAAATTTCATGATGAATGGACAAAAAGAAACGGCCCAAAATGACTCGGAAAGATATCTGGTTCCATTGACGTACATTAAAAGTAAAGTAGGTTTTTCCCTTCTCCTGTAAAGTTACCATTTGGAGATAAAAAATGGTAGGTTTCCCCAACGCTCTCTGTAGGCGATGGGATTTTTTAAAAACTGGTTTACAGTTCCTAGTTTCTACTAAATCACCTGCTCCAGCTTTAATTGCCAGGTGTGTGTCACGGGGTGCTGAACTGAATACCCCTGCTGTTATAATGTAGGGGATGAAGATTAGAAAGAACTTACACACCTGTAACTCGAAGCTGCATCCTCAGAGTGATCCCTGCGAAAGATATGAAGCAGGAGTACATCCCCTTATCTGATGCCCTGACTTTGCTGAGTTTGATGGAAAAAATGCCTTTTGAATACTCGTCAGGGAAACTCTCAGTTCTGTTCCTGTATGATGCGTCCTGGTTCTTGGATAATTTACCTCTGACAATGTCGTACACTTTCATGTTGTCATTGTACCTCCAAAAAATTTTCCACTATTCACTTTCTGGTATCTCATCACTGTATGAACATGGCAGGATGGCTGAGCCCCCTTCAATGGCTTCAACTGGGGCAGTCGTGGGCTGGAGGTTAGGGAACTGGCCCTGTGACCGGAAGGTCACCAGTTCAATCCCCAGCACAGACAGTCCATGACTGAGGTGTCCTTGAGCAAGACACCTAACCCCCAATTGCTCCCCAGGTGCCATGGATAGGGCTGCCCACCACTCCGGGCAAGTGTGCTCACTGTGTGTGTATATTCACTAGAGTGTATGTGGTGTTTCACTTCATGGATGGGTTAAACGTGGCTTCAGGTGGTGAGCTGCCATCCATGAAGAGATGTCAGACAGACAACTTGCAACGCTCCAGACCTAACTAGTTCTCATAATAAACAAACCATATGCAAAGACATGTTTTGCATATGAAAAATGCAGATATCTTGGGCAGATAAATGCCATCAGGTTTGAAGTCACTGAATGTTGGCTAATTGGACTGCTCAGTAAGGACAGTGATCCAAGATTGTATCATTCCCAGCTAAAACAACAACATAGACCAGCATATGTTGTGTTTTGGATGCTGCCAGACAACCACCAGACAAGATCTAGACCAGCATAAATCAGATTAGACCAGCATGAAATGCTTCCTGGTCTGTGCTTTTTTTCAGCAGGATAGTTCATGAGAAGTCTGAAGTAGCGAGATACATTGTGCAGACACTGTAGGAAATCTGTCTAAATTTCACAGTAATGAATAGTATTAGTGTTTACACTAAGGCTTTATCCAACTTTCTCCAAACCAAACTCTATGTACCGCCTATCTGTTGTGTGTAGTTTAGAAACAAATATTTAAAACATTCAAAGTAAAGCTTCACTTTTTAGCGACATCATACAGATAATCTAAATTTCTGCTGATAATTCCGGGTTGGGCGCTTGCGTGAACCAATATAAAAGTCTTAAGAACTGTTGGGATGATCGGTGCTCTCTAGCAGATCTCTCGATTGATATAGCCCTTCTTATTTTGCATTTGGAAAGGAGACCATCGCAGTTATCAGAATACCAAGGCTAATGTTCCGATAGCAGCACTGATTTTTTTTTATGCATGGAAGTTATTTTCTACAATAAAACCCAGTAAATGCAAATTAAAAACGCTTACTTGAAAGCATGTACATTACACTCTTAGCAAGTTTTTCAGCATAACTTTACATTTACATTTATGGCGTTTGGCTGACGCTCTTATCCAGAGCGACTTACAATTAGATCATTTTTACATAGGTAGGCCAAGGTGGTGTTGGGACTCTTGCCCAAGGACTCTTATTGGTATAGTGCAGGGTGTTTTGCCCAGGTGGGGATTGAACCCCAGTCTATAGTGTAGAAGGCAGAGGTGTTAACCGCTACACTATCCCAACCACTTTAAATGTGCATTTATGTTTTCAAATGGTTACTTCACGGTTCCATATATAGAAACTGCCTTTACCAAAGAAGGTTAATAGTGTTAAGTGAACTGCTACATAAAATCCTCCTTACTCCATATGAACACCAATATAGAGCATTCACTCCATCTTATATGGCTGTCTTCATTTGTGTTCACTGTAGCTGCACATTCCAAGCCTTTCATCACATCACATCACATTTCTCATTACAAGAGTTGGAAGGAAAGCATAATTGCTGTGGTTGAAGGCAGTGTACAGCAGTTCTTAGCCAAGCAGCTGAACTAGCAGCTACCTCTGCTGTTTTAATGTGTACCAGCATTATGTGATTATTAGGCAGCTATGCTACAAAGCACATATGAATCAGTTTAACTTCATATCATCAGACAAATGTCATGTCAAAGTCTGATGAAGTTACAGCCAAAATATAAATTGTAAGCAACACTGTGTACTTTGTTTAGTGATGATGTTACCTCCTTGTCTGGAACATAAATTTACAACATATTTGTTATACAGAGCCAGTTCATCTACCGACACAACTGTCTGATAATGTTCTCACCATCTCTGTGGATGTAAACATGCCTGTTGACCTCCATCTGCTGTTATATGTAAGCATACCTGGAGACAAATGACTGTGAATAAGAGTGAAAGTGGAAAATGAGGAAATGTTTATAGAACACGGTCAGTACTTTATTGAACTTCTTCACTGTTTCTTTGGTCAAATTTTCCAGCTGTTAGAGTTGCAGTAAATACTATCATGCACATTTAAAACACTTGGTGCCATTAAAACTCTCAAGTCATATGATATTCAGGACATTTAGCAGCAACATCTGTAGATTTCCATGGGCTAATTCAGTGTCAGTGCCATCCTAGGAGAATCACACCATGACTCAGTATGGCAGTCAGACTGCTTTCTAATGTCCTCATAGGAAAAGAAATAGTGGAAAAGTTCAGCAAGAATTCAAATTTACACACATTTCCACTTTTCCCAAATTTCACAAAGTTCATCATCCACTAACAAAGTCAGTGGTCATTGATATCTTTTCCATAAATACCTGCCAAAAACTGCTCGCAAACCATGCCCAGGTCTTTATTAAGGTCACTCAGACTTCTGTAATATTAAAAATGAACAAAAGTGCAGTGTGTAGTTGAAACCTGTGGGCAGCCATTTAGACAACCTGTGTAAATTCTACCTGTTAATTTTAAACTGAATATCGCTGCTGTCAGAACAAAAACCTTGTATTTCCATTTTTGTCGTTTTTCAGTTTTTGACGTACTTTGACGTACCTGTTGCCCTTTACACTGTATGTAAATTTCATGATGAACGGACTACAAGAAATGACCTAAAATGACTTGGATAGACGTCTGGTAGCACTGACTTACATTAAAAGTAAAGGTGTTTTCCTTCTCCTGTAAATTTACCATTTTCGAGATATGAGGTTATATAGCAATATATATTTTTTTTAAAAAATAAATAAAAACAAGTTTTTTAGCAGTTTCATTTTAAATGTATACAGTAAGGCCTAACATTGACAAGTCTTCATGACCTGGATGAGGAGAAAAACTATTTAATGGAAAGATCTGGATGACTGTTGACGTCTAGAGGTTTTACCTCTTTATAAACGTATAAATTAAATTTGGACACCAAATGTGGTGGCTGACCACCTAGACCTCGGCTAAGGGGACATTTGTGGGAATTTTACTGCAAGAGGAAAATTTATTATAAAAGTTTTGTGTAATGTATTTCAGTCTGGTTGCGCGGTGGAAACTAAACATAAACTAACCACATTCCAGAGGCAGAAAAAAACTGCATGTAAGCATAGACAAAAGAAGTGGGTGAGAGGTGTGTGGAGTGCATCTACAGCGGAGGGCTGAGCTGGGTAAACTCCACTGAGGTTAAAGCGCTGCTCCTGTGGCTGCTCAGAGCTTCCGTCCGTATTATCATTGTGTACTGATACTGCAAAAGTGGAGAAAAAAGACAGTGAAGGCTCAAATTTGACTTTTACACGAAGACTACTGTGAATATTTGGCAGTAAAAAGTGGAACGATTATTGATACACATATCGCTCTTGACAGAAGAAAACCTCTCCATAAAGGTACTTTTAATGTAAGTCAATGGAAGCAGAATTTTGTCCAAGTCGTTTTTGGGCCGTTTCTTTTGTTCCATTCATCATTAAGTTTACATACAGTGTAAAGGGCAACATGCTTTTTCAAATTCTGTTATGAATTCTGTTATCAAAAATGTTACACTGCAGAATATCGTCTGTAGATTTTTCTTATACAAAAAATAGTTCTGTCCTTAATAAATGTTAAATTTACTAAACATACCTCAGAATCTCCAGGATGTCTTTTTCTGTGGTTACAAACTTGCATTAATCCTGAAACCACAGAGAGAGTTTAATCAAGATAGCAGAAATCAAAGCTGATGGTAAGGCCTCGTCCACCACACGCATACCCAGGGAAATAAACATAATAAGCATTTACTTCCCAGCATAGCGGCTGAAAAATCAATAGAAGCTGATTGGGATATTTTACTACTGTATAATAATTGTGCACTTATACTGGCTATAAGTATAAGAGCATGGAACAATAAACTCACCGATGGCCACAGCCAGGAGAATGCAGCACGACATAGCAGACATGATGACCAGCAATGGCGTCTCATGACGTGTCCATTGGTGCGTCTGTTGTGTTGAGTGAGGTGGGGGATTGGTTGGTTCTATAAAACAAAATAAAAAATTACACCTTATCAAAAGTTACCAGTTCACTTTGGGTAAATAAAATATTACTGACAGGAGTTCTGAAATCTGGGTGTTCACTATTAAATTAGTGCAGGGCGATTCAAAAAGATTCATCCGATTTCAAAGCGCCGTATTTTTACAGCCATGAGGCGCCGAGGAACCAATCACAATCCAACTGTAAGAGGGGGTCACAGAGTTTCTGACTGCTTCCTTCATTCTGAGAGGAGAAGAGACCCCTCAGCAGAAAGCGCTCTGCGTTCTCCACGTCATATAAGACTTATAAGGCTGAGGGATACAATGTTGATCTCCTACTGCAATAGCTTAGCTTTAGGCCAGAGTGCCCCTTTAATGCAGATACAGTGTGAAACAATTTACATTCAATTTTGCAAGAAGGGTTTTATATAATGAGTATATATAGAGATACAGGTAAAGGTCAACTTACCCATGATGTACAGCCTGATGCCCTTTCTGAACATTAGATCACCTGTTTCCACACAGTAGAATATTCCCAATTCATTCTTTGTTATATTCTGAATGGCCAACTGAAGCTTTTCCTGTAAGGAGTACTTCACTTTGAAAGAGTGATTGTAGAAATAGGGACTTGAGTTTCTATAAAATGACCGTAAGATGGGTTTCGGTGGACTTGGATACTGCTGTAAGAACCAGTAAATCTCTTTTACAGCCAGAAGGTCACAGTTTAAGGACACATTTTGTCCCAAGTCAACCAGCATGTCTGTTGAACTATGAGCTGGTTGAAACCACACAAAGAGACCTGGGGAGAAAACAGACACAAATAAATATCAGCAATTCCAAACCGAATGTGAATAAAAATAAACAGTAGTTTTTTCTGTTCATTGTTGTGGCAAAAGTCCGACATAACATGACTGGATTTCTTTTTTGAACTGACCAGCCCACTGTAGTCCATTTGTTGACTAATGTCCTTGTACAGTATAGTCTATTCATCCCCCTTAACCCGACTTCATGAAATCAAGTGTGATGAATAAAAGCAGCAATATTCTGATCAAAATTATTACAGGAGTCACAAAAAAATCAAGATGTATCTGGTTCACAGGCTTTAAATTATATCGCTGTTGTCCGGAAGAAAACCTTGTATCTCCAAAATGGTAACTTTACAGGAGAAGGGAAAAACATACTTTACTTTTAATGTAAGTCAATGGAACCAGAAGTATTTTCAAGTCATTTTGGGCCGGTTGTTTTGGTCCATTCACCACGAGATTTACACACAATGTAAAGGACAACAGACATTTTCAAATGATCTCAAAAACTGAAAAACAACAGAAATGGAAAAACGAGGTTTTCTTCCAACAGCAGCGATATTTTAAATATTTAAAAACATTTTATTTTGAAAAACAGCAGCTGGTAACGTTTTGCTGGAGGCTTCTTCGGATAAGTGTCCTCTTATGTGTCCTCTTGCTGCCTTGCATCATAGTCATTGCAGTGGAGAGCTTTGCGGTAAAATCGCACCATGCAGCAAAAAAGTTCAGTAGATTCTTCTTTCATGCAAATGAGTCTAGCTGCTCATCGTGTAAATAAGGCGAGATTGGCCTTCGTCATAAATGCCACAAACATTAAACTCGCACTTGCGGTAGAAAAGGACAACGATGAATCAATCTTCTGTAAATCTACAACTTTTTTCACATTGATGAAAATTCTTTCTTTGACCTCAAGCTGAAGTGGGCGTAATTGGCCTTGCTGTCTCAAGATGGGTGGGATGGTCTCCTCTCTACCACTTTCACTCAAGACGATCCTAGCCAATGGGGCTGGATTTGGCTAACATAACGTTAGCTGCACTTCACGTGTCGCAGAAGAAGCACATGCTAGTCTTCACACTCCCAGCTTGACATTTTCAATTCAGATTAGAGACGCTTTCATATGTGGCACTGAAATACGATCCGTATCCGATCTACGTAAATGTAAATGTAAGTGAAGCTCTGTTCTTTTGCTCACGCAGGTCGGTTTAGGAGCTGTTTAGACTGAAGTCAAATACAGATCACATTTAAAAGATATTGATTTGGTGAGGAAATCAGATTTTGTTACTTGCAGTGTGAATGTAGCCTCAGACTGGGTAAAAAAACAGTGAAAAAGTTGACTGTATGAAGCTGAAGTCATAAATGCTTCGTATCTGGGAAAAAGTCACGTACACTGTAAATATAGGATACAGGCCCTTTACATAAGTATAAAGACATTTTGTAAAACAGATTTTAAAACCCTGAACCTTACCTACATTTTTTGTATAAGGTTTTGTTATTTTGGCCTTTGGCTCTAAGACAAAATGTTTGGACACCCCTGCTCTAAAGTCTAGCTCACCCCTAAGAGATGAAAGCAACTACTGCTCACATGAGCACTTACGTAATCAAGTCTTTAACTAGTTGTGAAACAGCAGTCGGGTTGCTTTTCACACTGATCAGACGAGTTCTGCTTTTCATCAAACATGAATGTTGGGAGGAGGTGGATCCCAGTAGCCTGTAAAGCCTATGAAGTGCATACAGAACTGGATTCAACACATTTTCAAAGCCTTCACCAAGACTGAAGGTAAGGCAGGTAAACCTAGCTTCATTAAATGAAGCTCAAAAAGAGAACAAGGTGATGAAACTTGACCCGGTTTTATTCCTTTTTGTCTCAGATTGTGATGAAAAGGTCGAATCGTTCAGCCTTTATGTTCTCCAGTGCGCTTGCTACTCCGCTTGAGGTGAAGGTAGAGTCTTCATTGGAAAGCAGCAGCACTGTCACTTCCGTGAAAAGATGAAAGAAGGAAAAATTAAGTTGTACTCACAAACATAGAGTTCCACAGTTTTCATGTTGCTGTGAGGTAGAGATAAGGACTGTGTCTTTAAGGGCAAACTGGCCGATTCTGCTTCTGATAAAAAACAGATCTGTTGCCAAGTTTCAAAGGCAGGAGTGAATCTTTAAAGAACGTGGGTCAGTTTTTACTTCCCCTATAACACCTAGCTTGGTGTCACCCCTCACAGGCTGTGCGCAGGAAATGCTTCAGCAAAGGTTTAATACAAGTTAAAGACAAAAGTTCTTTGATTTTTTTGCGGAAAGAAAAAGGATAACATTTGGTGAAGGTGCAACACCGGTCGAGTTATATCATTATGCTTGGTAGTGTACTTACATATCGTTTGAGACGCTGTGCAGAAAGGTAAATAAAAACACGATGCAATGATGTGCAAATCATGTAAACCATATTGTTGAAGGAAAATAGTACAAAGACAACCAACCAAATGCTGAAACTGAGAAATTTTATTGTTTTTAGAAAAATATTTGCACATTTTGAATTTGATGCCAGCAACATGTTCCAAAAAGTAGGAACAGGGACAGGTTTACCGCTGTGTTCCATCACCTCTTCTTTAAACAACACTCTGTAAGCGTTTGGGAACTGACGAGACTCTGCTGTACTTTTGAAAGTGCTTTCTGTTCTTGTTTGATAAAGGATTACAGCTGCTCATCAGTTTCAGAGTCTCCTTTATCATGCTTTTCATTTCATAATATGCCAAATGTTTTCAGTGGTGACCGCAGGCAGATCAGTTTAGCACCCGGACTCTTTTAATACGGAGCAGTGCTGCTGTAATACATGCAGAATGTGGTTTGACATCGTCTTGCTGAAATAATCAAGGCCTTCCCTGAAAAAGACGTCGTCTGGATGGCAGCAGATGTTGCCAAAACATGTAAATATAGTTCAGCATTAATGGCGCCATCACAGATGAGCACGTCACCCATGCCATGTGCGCTAATGCCCCCCTAAACTATCATGAATACTGGCTTTTGGACTGTGCACTGATAACAAGCTGAGTGGTCTTCAGCCCGGAGGACACAGTGTCCATAATTAAAATGAAAATAAAAAGAAAAGAAGTTCAAATGTTGATTCGTCGGACCGCAGGACAATTTTCCACTTCCCCTCAGTCTATTTTAAATGAGCTCCGGCCCAGAGAAGGTGGCAGCGTTTCTGGATCCTGTTTATATTTGGGTTCTTCTTTGTGTTTTAGAGTTTATGGATGCAGTGATGAACTGTGTTCACAGACAGTGGTTTTCAGACGTGTTTCTGAGCCCATGCAGTGATTTCCACTACAGAATCATGTCTGTGTTTAATGCAGTGCAGCCTGAGGGCCCAAAGATCACGGCCAGCAGATACTGGTTTTCAGCCTCGTCCCTCACAGACAGAGATTTCTCCAGATTCTCTAAGTCTTTTAATGATAATATATATCGTAGACGATGAAAAGCAGAAGCTCTTTGCTGTTTTATATTGAAAAACGTTCTTCTTGAACTGTTGCTCTATTTGATGGTGCAGTCTTTCACAGAGCGGTAAACCCTCCTCATCTCTACTTCTGAAAGACTCCACCTCTCTGAGATTGGTCACATTACATAGCAGTATGTTTGTATTATTGAGTGGTTTGAGCTGAACTACAAATCAGGTATTATTCAGTCACTGTGAGACAACAAAGAGATCTTGTCTAGCTTTGATTTGAGAGACAACAGATCCAGACTAACCGGATACCAGCTGCAGTCGAGCGTAAACACTAATTCATGTTAACCCAACAGGAAATTCAGCTTTTAGAAGATGAGCAACACAAGCTTCTGCCAACCACAGTGCAGCAGCTGTTCTGCTTTTATATCTACAGCAACAAGAGCGGGCACCTCACGCTGCCGGCTGACCTGCGCTGTTCAAGGTTCGTTCATTTTCTATCAAGTGAATCTCTTTCTGCATCGAGTTAATGGCCAGTCTGGAGCTGGAATTTGTGCTGTTGTTTTTACTCTCTGGCCCTGATTATAAATCAGTCTGAGTTACAATAAAAATTACAGGACACAGCATTTTTTGCAGTTTATCAAACTGAAACTTTTAAACTGTCTCCTCAAAATACAGAGCATGTTTACAACTTTTCAAAGCGTGCAGTATTGACTCTGCTTTGCCTTTGTTCGGTGTATTTTAGGCAGATCTTTCGTGATCATATTTCCACTAAAGTTAACTCACGTGCAGAGAAGGGCGATATGGCAAAAACGGAACACTGTGATAGGTTTTCTCATACAATTTCTCACAATGTGGGACAATATTTTTATTTAAATATACATAAATACCCTCTGTGGTCTGTGTTTATACATTAAATATAACTATATACTCACTGGCCACTTTATTAGGCAGGTGGTCGAGACAACTTGCTGAAGTGCAGGCCGAGCATCAGAACGAGGAAGAAAGGGGACTTAAGGGGCTTTGAACGTGGCGTGGTTGTTGGTGCCAGACGGGCTGGTCTGAGTATTTCAGAAACTGCTGATCTGCTGGGATTTTCACGCACAACCATCTCTAGGATTCACAGAGAACGGTCAGAAAAAGAGGAAAAGATGATAGAAACAGGAACTGAAATAACCAACCAAAGTCTCTGAGGAACGTTTCCAACACCTTGTTGAAAGTGTGCCACGAAGAATTAAGGCAGTTCTGAAGGCAAAAGGGGTCCAACCTTTTACTAGTAAGGTGTACCTACTAAAGTGGCCAGTGAGTATAAATACTAAATGCATACTGTTCTGTACTCAGCCCAATTCAACAGGACTGACCAGGCTCTCTTTGTAATCTCACATGCAGTTGGGAAGTGTTTTTGAGTTCTGATGATACTCACAAAGCATACTGTGACACGTTTTCATGTAATTTATCACGATAACAATAAATATTGTCAGATTGCCCAGCCCTACTGGGAATTTAATGATCTGTAAATTCATTTTATATCTTAAATGAATAGGCTTTACATTGTGCTGCCATACTATGTCATGAATACCAGGGGTAGGACAATACAATCAGCCCAGATTTGGTCATTTCACCATCATTTCAACAAAAAATCCATATAATGAAGAACGATAAAGTTTAATGCATGCTTTCAGGTTCTTGCCAGGAGCTAGCAGGTGTTAAGTGGTGCTGACTGAGAACTTTGGTGTGCAAACAAGAACATCCATTTTCACACAGTCACAGCTTTGCATTACAATATCACAAAGCATTAGATCCCTATAAAATAGTATATAGTATAAAAACACTGCAGAGTAGCACAAAGCTTCTTCAATATTCAGCAAAAACATAAGAATTCAGAATTTAAAGTTGAGCTATCATCGCACTGGACGATCTCTACAAGTCGGCCAAGATTATCTTCTTACTACAGTAACCCTCGACGTTTATAGCATGTCACTGCCGTCGGATCAAAACCTCGTACCTCCAAAACGGTCACTTTACAGAGGAGGGAAAAAACCTACTTAACTTTTAATGTAAGTCAATGAAACCAGAGTTTTTACAGTCATTGTGGGCCATTTCTTTTAGTCCATTCATCATGAAATCTGCAGACAACGTAAAGAACAACAGATGTTTTCAAATTATGTCAAAAACTGGAAAACTGGAGATACGAGGTTTTCTTCCAACAGCAGAGATATATATCCATGCGGCCAGTTCTTTGGTTTAGATCAGAGTCTGCAGTCCTCAAACGGCAAACGTGTCCGGCCTTAGTTCTTGTCTGCAACAGCAAAAACTCTGAAGAACATGAAGAAGATCCATGACATCTTGTTAAGACTGTAACCTTCTAGTAAAAACTGAATCCAATGCGAGTTTAATTCATACATTTCTACACAAGTATGTCATTTCACAGCTACATTTGATGACGTATAGCAAAAAATGAACACAGTAACTGCAGGTTACTGAGGGTTAATCTGCCATATTAAAAAGTTTCTAGCCTACATTTTAGAAAAGAGGTAAAAGCTCTTCAGAACACGGCTCCCGTGTGTTGGTGGGGGAACTCAGAGACGAATACAAACTACTGAACAGGTCGGTCTCAATGAGTCACTTAGATACAAGATAACATTCAGGGATGCCCCTGAAAAGAGCACTGAGATGCGACAGTCACAGCTCAACACAGTCATGTTTTACTTGGTGAGATGTTGAGGTTGGGCTCGTCCATCCAAGCTTCATTAAGCATTAAGGAAATTGGCTTAGTGCTGTTATCTTTATTAGGAAAGGCAGCCTCAGATACCTTCATGCAGATTCTTCACTGTATGATGTGATATAATATATAGTTTAGTATAATATACATCTTGCTAAATTTGACAAGACTGTCTCGGAGCGTTTTGAATTTTAAGCAATATAAGCGACTGGGTTTTCATTGTTTTTGGTTAATATGCCTAAAAGCATTCTAGCACTAGAACCTATCAGCGCTAGACAGTAGAACAAAACAGCAACCTTAAAGCAGAAGGAAAAACATTCCTAACTTTTAATGTAATTTAATGTAAAACTGATCTGATTTGAAGCAATTCTGGCGCATTTCTATTGGTCCAATCACCGTGACATTTTCACATGATCTAAAGGATAGCTGACGGGTTCGAATTACGTATAAAAATTAAATCGATAAAAATCGACAAAAATGAAGAAATTTTTAAAACATTTTCTTTGGACGTTATTTGAAAATAACTGTTGCCCTTTACGTTATATGTACATTTCATGATTAATGAACCAAACGGCCCAAAATGACTTGGAAAGACATCTGGTTCCATTGACTTACATTAAAAGTACAGGAGGTTTTTTCCTTCTTCTGTAAAGTTTGAGATACAAGGTTTTGTTCCAACAGTAGTGAAATAAAACTTGAATAAGTTTAATCAGCCAATCAACCAGTCAATCTAACAACTACAGTGAGGGAATGCACAATATTTCGGACACATAACTAAATCAACACATTTGAAAATGATTTCAAATTCTATCATTTTAATTCTTCAAGTGATCAGAAATGCACTGAAATTTGAGTATTTTGTTACATTACATCCAAATAAACAAATGATAAACAATCTGAAAAGTGGACACATTGTCTTCATAGGAACTCTTACACATAAAGAATGAGAGGCATGAGTTAGAGATTGCATTGGGTCAACACCTCGTGTATCAGTATCAGGCTAGTATCAGCAGAAATCGCAGGATGTCATTATATTAAGGTGCTCATCCTAAGTGCTTGACTGTTGTCGCTCAGTTTAAACAGCTCATTTTAAGTTTAAAGAAAAAGCATCTGATTGGTGTCAGTACTGGACGAAACTCAAGGTTTAAATATACATTAAGTGCACAAACGTAATACGACCATTTACAGTGCATCCGGAAAGTATTCACAGCGCTTCACTTTTTCCACATTTTGTTTTGTTACAGCCTTATTCCAAATTTAATTATATTAATCTTTTTCCTCAAAATTCTACACAAAATACCCCATTGTGACCATGTGAAAAAAGTTTTCTCGAGAGTTTTGAAAATGTATTAAAATTAAAAAACAAAGAAATCATATTTACATAAGTATTCACAGCCTTTGCCATGAAGCTCAAAATTGAGCTCAGGTGCATCCTGTTTCCACTGATCATCCTTGAGATGTTTCTACAGCTTAAATGGAGTCCACCTGTGGTTGATTGGACATGATTTGGAAAGGCACACACCTGTCTATATAAGGTCCCACAGTTGACTGCATGTCAGAGCGCAAACACCAAGCATGAAGTCAAAGGAATTGTCTGTAGACCTCCGAGACAAAATTGTCTCGAGGCACAAATCTGGGGAAGGATACAGAAAAATTACTGCTGCGTTGAAGGTCCCAATGAGCACAGTGGCCTCCATCATTCGTAAATGGAAGAAGTTCGGAACCACCAGGACTCTTCCTAGAGCTGGCCGGCCGTCTAAATTGAGCGATCGGGGGAGAAGGGCCTTGGTCAGGGAGGTGACCAAGAACCCAATGATCACTCTGTCAGAGCTCCAGCGTTCCTCCGTGGAGAGAGGAGAACCTTGCAGAAGGACAACCATCTCTGCAGCAATCCACCAATCAGGCCTGTATGGCAGAGTGGCCAGGCGAAAGCCACTCCTTAGTAAAAGGCACAAGGCAGCCCGTCTGGAATTTGCAAAAAGGCACCTGAAGGACTCTCAGACCATGAGAAACAAAATTCTCTGGTCTGATGAGACAAAGATTGAACTCTTTGGTGTGAATGCCAGGCGTCATGTTTGGAGGAAACCAGGCACTGCTCATCACGAGGCCAATACCATCCCTACAGTCAAGCATGGTGGTGGCAGCATCATGCTATGGGGATGTTTCTCAGCAGCAGGAACTGGCAGACTAGTCAGGATAGAGGGAAAGATGAATGCCGCAATGTACAGAGACATCCTGGATAAAAACCTGCTCCAGAGCGCTCTTGACCTCAGACTGGGGCGACGGTTCATTTTTCAGCAGGACAACGATCCGAAGCACACAGCCAAGATCTCAAAGCAGTGGCTTCAGGACCACTCTGTGAATGTCCTGGAGTGGCCCAGCCAGAGCCCAGACTTGAATCCGATTGAACATCTCTGGAGAGATCTGAAAATGGCTGTGCACAGACGTCTCCCATCCAACCTGATGGAGCTTCAGAGGTACTGCAAAGAAGAATGGGCAAAACTGCCTAAAGATAGGTGTGCCAAGCTTGTGGCATCATATTCAAAAAGACTTGAGGCTGTAGTTGCTGCCAAAGGTGGTTCTACAAAGTATTAAGCAAAGGCTGTGAATACTTATGTAAATATGATTTCTTTGTTTTTTAATTTTAATAAATTTTCAAAACTCTCGAGAAAACGTTTTTCACATGGTCACAATGGGGTATTTTGTGTAGAATTTAGAGGAAAAAGATTAATTTAATTCAATTTGGAATAAGGCTGTAACAAAACAAAATGTGGAAAAAGTGAAGCGCTGTGAATACTTTCCGGATGCACTGTACTGAATTCCTGCAGTTACTGATGGTCATGTAACCAGGACACTGCAGTGCCTCACACCAGATTAATGTCGCTATCAAGGTTCAAGAAATCCAGAGACCTGGATTTTAGACGGCCACAAACAAATGAAAACAATAAAATGTGCAAACCTCTTTTTGCCATTTCTTTTTTCAAACATCTGCGCAAATATCCTGCTGAAATTAAAAATGAAATGCCTTCATTTGCAATTTCGTTTTTCACATGAGCGCGAGCCGTTTGTGACAAACTTGTGGCTTTTCTTCATGAAACACAGAATACGAGTCAAAACTCTCCCCCCCCCCCCCCCCCCCCCCCCTATAAGCTATGCTTTCGATAGCGCAGGTTCGTCTGTCGAGCTTAAGCGCACAGCAGAGAGCATCCCAGCAGAAGCGCAAAGAACAGTGAAACTCGGTCTGGTCTTCTTCTGACGTCGCCGTTTCTTGAGTTACTGTCTGTTGGTGTGACTGGACGATCTGTTAAACACACACAAACAAAAAACAAGACGCAGAACATTTTCACAAACTGGTGAAAGAAACGGTGAATTGGAGTCAAGTCGCCACAGTGCTGACTCATTTCCTTACAGGGAAGTCAAAGTCATCTGTCTGTGGTAACTGACCGCACAATTGGAGAAGCAGCAGACAGAAAAACATGAACTCTTGTGAAAGAGGCCATGGAAACGTTTACAGATATATACACTTGAAAAACATGTTAGGGTTGCAGTTTATTCAGATTTAAAAGTTATTCTTGAGCCTCGATTTACAAATATTGGTTTTCAATTATCTAGAATTCCAAGCACCACAGAAGCGTGTAGAGTCATGTGTGAAGGCTGAGGCCATATTTTGAGGTAAAAACATGTTTTTTTTCTGCAATCATCTAAACAAATATATGAATTAAAAGACACAATCTCTAATGGTCTCTCCAGAATGTGTTCTTCAGGACGTGTATTGCTGGAGAAGCAGAGCGTGACCCTTACAGATCATCTCATGCAACTCATTTCTCCCAATTCTTGAATTCAGTGAAATCGATGAATATGAGGTGCTTCAGAATAAGATTTTAAAAGACACGCCCGACACGCTCGATCCAGTGTGGGATGAGTTTGACTGTGGTGTTGATGTTGTCCGTACAGCTGGAGGAGGTTCAGACTGAGACCTTGTAGAACTACATAATAAACTTTATGCTCATTTAAACCGTTTACAGCTCACTGCACTGATCTGTAACGATTTACAAGAGAAATCAATCATTTTGAAATGGGATGAATCTTTTGAAATGGGATGAATCACTCCGTATTTTGTTATTGTCCAGCCCATCACAGTCACTGTAAACTAAACTTATTAGATTCTTTGGGCTCTCTGGAGAACCACAGAAAAAAATAAATAAATAAAGCACAAATAGAGCAAAGAGAGGCTGCTGCTTATTATACAGCAAAACTAATGATTGGCTACTGCAGATATGGATCAAAATTTACTGAGCCTAGTCGAGTTTTGTTGAACCGGCGCTGCTTTCCAAAGTCTTGGCTGCATTTCTCGGCCGCTCCAAAGTGAAGGGCCCTTCGTATACAGCCAAAAATGCAGCCTACGTTCGGAGTGATTTCAAGGGTGCATTTCCTTTCAGGCCTTTGATTACTCTGGTGACGTCACCAGGACTGTTCCATTTGTGTGTGACCAACAGGCTACTAAGGAGGAGCCTTCATAGGACAGTCCTACCGAGGACCTGCACCACCTCAGCTACAGCCAAGGCTCTGGAACGCAGCTCTTGAGTAAGAAGTTCATGTGACTGGTGAGTACTGAAGAAGGCTGATGGTGAGAAAGTGTCCAAATTCACGTGTACTCTGACTTAAACTAAAGAGCTCATTCATGCTCAGCACTAGATCAGTGAGGGAGCAGGGATCCATTCATAGCCATGTGTCGCTATAACACAGGGGGCCAAGGAAAATCACACTAGTGGGGCTGTACTAGAAGGGCTGGAGTGTTTCTTTAGCATAACCATTTCACCACTGAACACAATCTACAACCTCTGTTAATCATTCACAGCAGGAGCGACCTTTCAGACTACAAACCTAATGTTTGAAGACAACTCATACACACCTTTGACAGTCAGCTGTACTTTGTTTTTGGCGTCGACGTTAGGAAGGAAGCAAGTGTACGTTCCTCCATCACTCTTCCTCACATCGCGGAGTTTGATGGAGAAGTTTCCCTTTGTCCACTCAGCTGGAAAACTGTCCACTCTGTTTTTGTAGGATGTGGCCTGCTCATCAAAATTCACGCTGCTGTCCACGATGTCGAAAACAGTGATGGTGTCTCCAAATCTCCAGAACACAGTGCCTTTAACCAGCAGGGCCTCATGACTGTTTGAACACGGTAAGATGACAGTGTCTCCTACAACGGCTTGAACATCCTGCAAGGACACTGAGAGAGAGAGAGAGAGAGAGAGAGAGAGAGAGAGAGAGAGAGAGAGAGAGAGAGAGAGAGAGAGAGAGAGAGAGAGAGTGAGAGAGAGAGAGAGAGAGACCATAAAACTGTAAGTGTCCAGGCACAGTCTGGCTTTTAGTTCTCCGTGTGCTGCTTATTTCTTAGTGAAACCTCAGTGAAGCTCTAGTCCGTTAAATCTTTATTTATTTGTTTGTAAAACGTGCTCACCTTTCTGTATCAGCAGCAGGAACACTAAGGGCAAACAGCATCTGACGAAGAAGTCAGAAAGTCAGTCATTCATTCAAAACAATCTGTGAACTATACTGTGGTTCCTGTCGTGCCACGGCACGCTCAGGTCCTCCTGCTTGTAGAAACAGGTTCTGAATAGGCTGACAATGTCATTTTGAGGAAAACATGTAAACATCTCCTGTATGTTGTTCAGTAGGGCTGGTAGTGATGATAACACACACACACACACACCTTCTAAGCTGCTTCTCCTTCTGGGTTGCAGAGAGATGATGACACTATTAATATTGACTACGGCAGCATCTGTAAACTGGAGCCAAAGTTGGGCCACTCCTAGTCATGGGATCATACTGTGTACCTATGCAAAACTAGATTAGCTGCGTTTCTCCTGGTTTTAAACCGCCCTCAGGCATCAAAGCCTGACAGGATAATCATTACGCAACTGCTTTCACAACCGCATTTCAAAAGGTCTTACTCCAGTGGCGGCCCAGCCAAGGCCGCTGAAACTCCTGGACGCTCGATTAGTGGCTCAACTTCCTTACTCAGTTCAGTGGATGGGCAGCATTCCTCACAATGCAGTCTAAGGTACTGAAGGACAGACTGAATCCCAGTCTTCACACTGGGGTCATCAGCAGCACACCATGCCCAAACAACTGTGAGGGCAATCTGAACCAATCAGATTCACTCTTTCTATACCAATAGTTTGGCTGTGGGAAAAAAGCAGCTCAAACTTCATAGGAAAAGCCAACATATGAAAACAACTGGGACAAGCAAGAAAAACCCCTGGAAAATCCAGGGAACTTGGACAGGTGGCAAACCTACTTAAAGCTGCTGTTTACCCATAACTGAGAAACGAGTCAGCACAGTTTGGTGAGCATTCCAGCCAAACCTGGCTTCATCTGAGGAGCTTAATGATGTATGTGGGAGCTGACAAGTGCAGGAATCCGGCCCTCCAGCTCTGGAATTCCCACCTGACGCATAACGTTAAGGTTAAGGTGTCCAGCTGGTTATGGTGGATATACAAAGGAAAACACTTAAGTAGCCCAATATGGATATTTTAAACAGTGTCGGGTTACCTGGACCTGATTTTCAGGGGTCAGTAGGTTAGGTGGTCTTGTTTGGGCTGCTGGAAGTAAACAGCTATTTTAGTAGCTAAGTTAGCTAACTAACTAAGACTAGCCAGCCAACCTACATTTCGGATGTTGTGACCACCAAACTGTCCGTTTGTCAAGGAAGTAATATCTGTAATATGGGGTTAAATGTAAATCCTGGCTTGCTGTGTCTCAGGATAGTTAGCTAGCCGAGCTCAGCTACATTGCCGATATTTATCCTGAGGTTTTTGGGACTTCTGGTTAGCTCCATTAGCTTCGCTGAGGAGGAATTCCCCCAAAACAAGGTCTGATAAATACAGACAGACCTGTAACCACACGAGAACCTTGCTTTTCTACCTCACACAGAAGGCTTACCTGATTTTTCCCATTTCATATATCTGTTTAAACACTTTATGAGGAATAAAATAACAAAAAAATCCTTTGGTGGTCAAATGCTTACTCTCTAGAGCTGAGCAGCGCATGCGCGAATATCTACGGAAGCGTACGTAACAGAAAAATGAGAGAAATTCAAATAAAAAACTCAGAAGGTTCTTTTTTTTGGCATTTTTTGTCATTAATAAATTAATAAATTATGATTTATTTATAATATTTTCTTTCTTTTTCCAGAGCTGCTCCTGGCTGCCCATTTTGGGTGATGGACCACTCTCATCCTAGGAATGTTCTACGGCTGGTCCAGCACCACAGAACCAGCCCACCTGATTCACCCAAACAGTGTCATATTTGAGTTAAAACACATTTAACACACTCGTGTCCAGAACTGTGCAGCAGCAGATGCGCTACAGTCTATAACTGTAACGTTAGTGGACCTCAAAGGGTGGACGGAGCTCATGAAGTGGACAGAGAGGGAAATACAAAATAAAAGTCTCTAATAAGGTGGACGGTCGGTGTATGGAAATTATAGAGCAGCAGGACGGAGAGCGCCTTTGCTCGAGAACCGTCGCCTAAAGATTGTACTGAGTATTCATGTCTCCAGGGCTGAACTCAAGTGGACAGACAGACAGATGCCAGTGTCCTTGTTGGTCCTAACCACTGATACCCGTTCCTAGACGCCTTATTGTCCACTGATCTCTATCTGAGGGGATACGTCTGCGCGTCCGCCATGTTGGAGTGGTCAAGAACTGATGTGAACAGATTCATTTGTATTGAGAGACGAAGAGTCTTGGGATTGAATCAGCCACAACTTCCTTTAATCTCACACACTTTAGCAAATATATATATATATATATATATATATATATTTTGTGTGTGTGTGTGTGTGTGTGTGTGTGTGTGTGAATCACTCCTAATCTGAATATACATAAAATAATCCCCCAAAACACTAAGAAGGATGAAGCTGAAGTTGGCTTCCTATTCGCCAGGTTCGATTTAGTTTTTAGCTCTTACTTAAAGTGAGTTTTATAAGAATTACTTTTAGTACAGTTCTGTTAAATGTTATTTGAGTTAGCACCCTGGGCCTGGCCTGAGAGAGGTTTTCCAGTGGAGGTCTTCAATCAGCAAAATAAACAGGATGGAATTAACATTCCTCCTAGCCGTACCACTTCCGATCTGCTAAATTATAACTACCACGTTGATAAGATTTCGGGGTGGATGACGCCATCATCTACCTTCTGCATGGAGCTCTTTCTCACTTGGAGAAGCCTGGGGGCACTGTGAGAATCATGTTCTTTGATTTCTCCAGTGCTTTCAACACCATACAGCCTGGGCTCCTGAAGGACAAGCTGGAACAGGCAGGGGTGGACCATCACCTAACACACTGGATCCTGGACTACCTCGTGAGGACAAGGGACTGTGTGTCCGACATGGTGGTCTGTAACACAGGGGCCCCACAGGGGACGGTGTCAGCACCGTTCCTCTTCACCCTCTACGCTGCAGACTTCATGTACAACTCCCCACCTGCCGCCTACAGAAGTTTTCTGATGACTCAGCGATCGTCGGCCGCACCACAAATGAGGACAACGGAGAGTACAGAGAACTGATTCAGGACTTTGTGGACTGCTGTCTGCGGAATCACCTACACTGGGCAGTTCCTTCAGTGACCGGCCAAGTGTGTGAAGGAGTGCTATCGCAGGTCCTTCCTTCCTGCTGCTGTGAGACTATTCAACCAGCACTGCTCCCAGTAGACCACACACACACACACACAATATACACACATACAATATACACACACACACACATAGTATGTGTGTATATTGTAAGAACTTTGGTTCCACCCACCACTTGCCTCTGACTGTTCTGGACACACATAATCCCAGTCTAGCAACTCATGAGGAACAGAAAGGGAAAATTACAAAGAGGTTCAGCGGCATGAAGCTCTTCTGCGTCATTGGTAGGACAAACATTAGATTTTTTGTCTGTGTGTTTGGCATTTCTTAAGCAGGAATCTATAGCACTCAAATGACACTTGAAAGGGAAGAAAGTCTTTATGGTTTCTGTGGGGCTGGTAAAAGTTTTACTTAAATAAAACTTTGATTTTACTTATTAGGTCTTTCTTAGTGCTGTTGTCTCACAGCAAGAAGGGTCTGGGTTTGATTCCCTTTCTGAGTGGAGTTTGCCTGTTCTCCCCGTGTTTGTGCGGGTTTCCTCCCACGGTCGGGCCAATTGGAGATACTAAGATACTCCAAGGTGCGTGAGAATGTGTATGTCTGTGTCTGCTCTGTGAAGGACTGGCGCCCTCTCCAGGATGAGAGAGGACTCTGGCCATGCGCTCTCGGCCATTTTTTTGATCCCTTTTGCTTCACTTTCATCCAGAAGCGTCACATCTCATTAGTCAATTGACTCCTCTTGTGTGTATATATACCCTGTGTTTGCACATGTTCACTGTGAAGTCTTGTTCGGTCTACCTGCAGTTTGTATTTCTGATTGGTTTTTTTCTGGTATTTTGATCTTTTGCTTTGTTTGTTCCTGACCAGTCTCTTGGATTTGCCCCTTTGGATCTGTTAGCTATTGTGACCGGCTTTTCTGGTTTTCTGACCCTCTGCTTGTTATGATCTACTCCGAATCTGCTATTAAACCTGCACTTGACTCCTTACCATTAGGTTTCTATTGCTGAGGTTGACGGACAAGATCATATAAAAAGTAATGGAGTTCATAAAGAAAGTACTTACACTCTCTTGGTGCTGCATTAGAATGGTGAATATTACTGGTGATGGTAAAATTATTTATAGTAATAAATAAATTAATTATTTGCATGGGTAATAAACAATCATGTTTGAGGTTAGATGGTTTTGCATGTTGAACATTAAACATGCAACAGCAGATTCCTAACGTAACCTGTCGTTAGTCCGACTGATTGGTAGTTTAGCTTATACCTTTTACAGTCAGATGCACTCTTGTTTGAGTGTTGATAGAGAGGACGAAGCAGTTGTACGTTCCTCCATCCGTCTTCTTCACACGGCTGAGTTTGATGGAGAAGTTTCCTTTAGTCCACTCGTCTGGAAAGCTGTCAACTCGGCCTCTGAACGGCGCATCCTGTTCATCCAACGATGCTCTGCTGTCGACGATGTCGTACACGGTGCCGCTGTCTCTGAATCTCCAGAATACGGTGACTTTATTTGGCAGCTCTTTTCCACTGCTAAGGCATGGCAAGATGACGGTGTCGCACACAAAACCTTCAATCTCCAGCAGGGAAACTGAAACAGATACCAAAACACACCAAATCAAAGGTGTCCAGGCACCGTCTGGCTTTTAGTTCTCCATGTGAAACCTCAGTGAAGCTCTAGTCCGTTAAATCTTTGTTTATTTGTTTGTAAAATGTGCTCACCTTTCTGTATCAGCAGCAGGAACACTAAGGGCAAACAGCATCTGACGAAGAAGTCAGAAAGTCAGTCATTCTTTTAAAACAATCTGTGAACTATACTGTGGTTCCTGTCATGCCACGGCACGCTCAGGTCCTCCTGCTGGTAGAAACAGGTTCTGAATAGGCTGACGATGATGTCATTTTGAGGAAAACATGTAAACATCTCCTGTATGTTGTTCAGTAGGGCTGGTAGTGATGATAACACACACACACACACCTTCTAAGCTGCTTCTCCTTCTGGGTTGCGGAGAGATGATGCCACTATTAATATTTACTAAGGCAGCATCTGTTAACTGGAGCCAAAGTTGGGCCACTCCTAGTCATGGGATCATACTGTGTACCTATGCAAAACTAGCTTAGCTGCGTTTCTCCTGGTTTTAAACCGCCCTCAGGCAAATATTAGCCTTATTGTTGTTCATATTACTCTTTTAAGATTTATTAAAGAAAGCTTATGTTTAGCATTGAAAGCTTAATGGTCATATTGTCCAATTCTAAGAGCTAAGAGTCAGCACATAAGACTGTGTGCTGACTAACGGTGGAATACACAAGGACGTCAGATAACAGGAAATACCTCAAAGTTGATAGTAGTAGACACTGGGACTAGCACACCACACATGTGGTTCATCTGGTCAGATCAGCAGAGCCATTGTCTGGAAAACAGGGGGAGTTGATAAACACAGGGAATACCTTAAGCTGACCTTGCAGACGCAGTCACGTCTGAGCACATCCTTAAACTTTTATGGTATAGATTGGTGAGCTGGGCTAACGCACACATTGGAGGCTTGATGGAATCTACTGATATCTTGGGTAAGGGAGGAGCGGCCATGCGACTATAAAAAGGGAGTCAGATGAGAAGCGGTCAGAGCTTACTTGGGAGATGCATGATGCATGTTCTCTGTTTGTAAGCTCTCCAGAATTCTGTAATAAAACCGTTTGTTTCACTTCAGTCTGATCTACTCGTCTCATTTGTTTTGCATCAACGAACACGCAGGACTGGTTTCGTCCACAATAATCATAACGCAACTGCTTTCACAACCGCATTTCAAAAGGTCTTACTCCAGTGACGGCCCAGCCAAGGCCGCTGAAACTCCTGGACGCTCGATCAGTGGCTCAACTTCCTTACTCAGTTCAGTGGATGGGCAGCATTCCTCACAATGCAGTCTGAGGTACTGAGTAGCCCAATATGGATATTTTAAACAGTGTCGGGTTACCTGGACCTGATTTTCAGGGGTCAGTAGGTTAGGTGGTCTTGTTTGGGCTGCTGGAAGTAAACAGCTATTTTAGTAGCTAAGCTAGCTAACTAACTAAGACTAGCCAGCCAACGCCCAAGCTACATTTCGGGTTGTTGTGACCACCAAACTGGCCGTTCGTCAAGGAAGTAATATCTGTAATATGGGGTTAAATGTAAATCCTGGCTTGCTGTGTCTCAGGATAGTTAGCTAGCCGAGCTCAGATACATTGCCGATATTTATCCTGAGGTTTTTTGGAATTCTGGTTAGCTCCGTTAGCTTCGCTGAGGAGGAATTCCCCCAAAACAAGGCCTGATAAATACAGACAGACCTGTAACCACACGAGAACCTTGCTTTTCTACGTCACACAGAAGGCTTACCTGATTTTTCCCATTTCATATATCTGTTTAAACACTTTATGAGGAATAAAATAACAAAAAAATCCTTTGGTGGTCAAATTCTTACTCTCTGGAGCTGAGCGGCGCATGCGCGAATATCTACGGAAGTGTACGTAACAGAAAAATGAGAGAAATTCAAATAAAAAACTCGGAAGGATAATTTTTTTTGGCATTTTTTATCATTAATAAATTAATAAATTATGATTTATTTATAATATTTTCTTTCTTTTTCCAGAGCTGCTTCTGGCTGCCTATTTTGGGTGATGGACCACTCTTATCCTAGGAATGTTCTACGGCTGGTCCAGCACCACAGAACCAGCCCACCCGATTCACCCAAACAGTGTCATATTTGAGTTAAAACACATTTAACACACTCGTGTCCAGAACTGTGCAGCAGCAGATGCGCTACAGTCTATAACTGTAACGTTAGTGGACCTCAAAAGGTGGACGGAGCTCATGAAGTGGACAGAGAGGGAAATACAAAATAAAAGTCTCTAATAAAGTGGACGGTCGGTGTATGGAAAGAATAGAGCAGCAGAACGGAGAGCGCCTTTGCTCGAGAACCGTCCACTGATCTCTATCTGAGGGGATACGTCTGCGCGTCCGCCATGTTGGCGCGGTCAAGATCTGCTTGTGAACAGATTCATTTGTATTGAGAGACGAAGAGTCTTGGGATTGAATCAGCCACAACTTCCTTTAATCTCACATACTTTATTCCACTCTAATGTGGAACCAAAATTGCTCAAGGGGCCTTTTTAAACTTCCATAAAAAAATCTGTGCACTCATACTGTCTTTCTGTGTTTAAAGGGGAAGTTAGGATGTAAACAGAGGCGTTCAGAACGGAAAGGTTTGGTGTAAAGTGCTCTGTTCTTGAGAAACAGTCAGAATGATTCAGAACGGTGGTGATAGGAACCAGACGTCTAAGGATTAGGCTGCTTTTACACATGCCACTTTAACTGCTTGAAACTTAAGTGAAACTATCCTGCAACTTACTTGAAACTCAGCCACAACATTGAGTCTCAACTTCAGGAGACAGCCCATCAGAATGTTGATAATGCATCGTGTGATCATGTCAAACAACATTGTTTCAAATGATGGATTCCACTGAGTCAACAAAAATGCTTGGATGACCATTTATATCCAGGAATGGAGGTTAAAGTTTCCTGGACAGGCAAGCAAAACCTGGACAATCCAGGGAAATCCTGATCAGGTAGTAACCCAACTTAAAGCTACACATATATTGTTAGGGTTAAGATATCCACCTGATAATGGCTAGTGTGAGTATACATAGGAAAAATAGTCAAACATGGATATTAACTGTACACTGTAGGTACATTAAGCTGATTTCCAGGTGTCAGAAGATGTTCTCATTTGGCCTGCTGCTGGTGTCAGCTAACTAACTAGCTACAGATGTTCTTCACAGACTCGTTAGCTACAATTGAGATGGGTGACCAACTAATTGGTTATTTGAAGGAAATTGAGTATAATGTATTTAGGTATTGTCGGGACCAAAGAGCTCCCCTTCCTTCGCTCCGAAGTTCCCTAAGATGTGGAAAAACATTAGTAATTAATTAAAGTTAAATCAAAGTTTTGGTTTTAATTTAATCTGTTCTCTCAGATGAAAAACCAAACTTCAGCCACAGGTTCGGCTCGAAGGAAGAAAAGCCACCTTTATTAGTTCCAATGTGACTAAATGATGCCCGAAAGCCAAAATGTGCAAACAATACAAACACATTACATCTTATACCCAAAGATGAGCAACCATATCACCCCTCCCGGGTGTGAGATCATCGCTCCACCTATAGTGGAGCCACCTTCTAGTTTTCTTAGGAAGCCTTATTTCTCACCCAACTCAAGATGTTTTTAATGATGTTCTCTGCCTTGTTTTATCAGGCCTCCCTGTCCTCCCTGTGTCCGTTGTTTGTAACACTTTCCTATCAATTTAGTTCAAAGACCAGTTCTTACCAACCCTTATCAGCTAGCCTTCCCATTCCCAGCTAACTTCTACTGTAAAGGCAGTTTCTCACTCTTTGTGACCTTCGATTTGTTTTTCCTACCACAAAGGCTCCTTTCATTACACTGCCCTGCTTTGTGTCTGGAATAGAGTTCACGTTTTCCCAAATATGGAAATATCGGTCCTGCTTTTCCTGGTCCCTGTCTGCCCGTCTCATTTAATGCTTATAGGCCTGTCTGTCTCAGTTTAGTCTTTATAACGTGTCTTTAATCATTTCTAAGTTAATGATTATTATAAAACTTTTATTAAAAGGTGATTTAAGGACATATTTCTTCAAAAACCCTGACAATATGTTTTATTATATCTAGTTAACTAACGTTAACTAAATTTGCATCAGTTATTGTGTTCTGTTGTGAATTCTAGTCACCTCTGTTAGCTCTGCTGTGGGGAATGGCCAAAACAACGCCTGATAACTGTAGGTCTTAATCCAGAAAGTGTCTCACAACATGATGCTTACCTCCTTTTATCAATGTTCGTTTGAATATCTTATAATAAATAAACAAAATATAAACCCTGAGGTCACCAAATCTGCTCTTATTAGACTGTTAAAAGGCAGATCAAATAAAGCCAGATACTGGATTATCAGCCAAAAATAAATCCTAAAGGTATACATTTTTTTGTTTTTTTATACAACCCCATTTCCAAAAAAGTTGGGACACTGTGCAGAATGTAAACAAAAATAGGATGCAATGATGTGCAAATCATGTAAATCATATTTTTAAAGGAAAATTCTACAAAGACAACATATCAAATGTCAAAACTGAGAAATTTTATTGTTTTTTGAAAAATATTTGCCCATTTTGAATTTGATGCCAACAACATGTTCCAAAAAGTTGGGACGGGGGCCTGTTTACCGCTGCGTTTCTTTACCTCTTCTGTTACGAGCCCTCTCAGTTTGGGAACTGAGGAGACTCTGCTGTAGTTTTGAAAGTGAAATGTTTTTTAAACCATCATGAATACTGGCTTTTGGACTGTGCACTGATAACAAGCTGAGTGGTCTTTAGCCTGGAGGACACAGCGTCCATAATTAAAATGAAAATAAAAAGTTCAAATGTTGGTTTGTCAGATCACAGAACACTTTTCCACCTCCCCTCAGTCCATTTTAAATGAGCTCAGGCCCAGAGAAGGTGGCAGCGTTTCTGGATCCCATTTATATTTGGGTTCTTCTTTGTGTTTTAGAGTTTAACAGCATTTGTGGATGCAGTGATGAACTGTGTTCACAGACAGTGGTTTTCAGACATGTTTCTGAGCCCGTGCAGTGATTTCCTTATATACAGAGATTTCTCCAGATTCTTTAAATCTTTGAATAATTTTATGTACCTTAGATGATGAAAAGCAGAAGTTCTTAGCTCTTTTACCTTGAGAAATGTTATTCTTGAATTTTTGCTCTATTTTTTGGCATTACACAACTTTCCCAGTCTTTTATTGCCCCCTTCCCAACTTTTTTGGAATGTGTTATTGGCATCAAATTTAAAATGGGCAAACATTTTTCAATAAACAATAAAATGCCTTGGTTTCAAATATAGGGTTTAAATTATTTTCACATCATTGCATTTTGATTTTATTTACATTTTGCAGTGTCCCAACATTTTCAGAAATGGGGTTTACATTTTTACATTTATGTTGATTCAGCCATGCAAATGGCTTAGATGGCTAAACAAAATTATTCAGATGAATTTGATGTTTCTGAGAAAGTTACAGAGTCAGAATTGTTCGCAGTGGACGTCTGGACAGTTTAACGCCTTTAAGTCTGGCTGGTTGGTGGGTGGAATGTCCCTTTAACCCACATAAAACATTGAATACCTGTCTTGTAGCTCCACCTTGCCGGTCCCAAAAATATCCAGCCAAGAGTAGTTCTGTGGTCAGAAACCAACCACTGACAAAGAGCTAGAGATGAGCCTCAGTCTCTAACTGTACACCAGCAAGGTGGAGCTACAACACAGGGGTTTCTGATAAAGTGGCCGGTGAGTGCAAAGTAGGCACAGCTCAAAGATGATGCCAGAACAGTCCTGAGAGAACCGCATGGTAAAGTCATACAATTATTTATTGATCTGTGGTTTACTCAACAAGGTCAACTTAGGTTTCAGCCAAAGAATCAGTTTTCAAATAGAAATTATTCATAAATTTGATCAACCCTCTGTAAATGCTATGCAGCTGGTTCCGTCTCTCGCTGGACAGACATGCAGAAATAAAACAACAGAAAAGCAGACAAAAGCAGGAGGTTGTCTGGTCTCATTTGAACTTTCAGCATTAGCTGAAACATGCTAATAGCAGTTAGCTCTTAAGTCAGAAAACAAAGAGAGAGAAACTTGTTTTGTGCCACAGAAGCCGGCAGAAATGCACTTCAACATGACCCCAACATGCTGCTATACCTGCTACACCATGAACACTAACATCTCCTGGAAGTGGTTTAAGGTTTGGTGGTCGAGTTTGGGGGTCGGCTGCTGCAGATAAAGAGCAGACACACAGTTGGCTGATGCCACCGAACTGATCAGATCAGTTTGAGGCGGCGCGACCAACTAAGAAAACGGAGAGTAATGTGGCATGAGAGGTGAATCCTGGTGTGCTATGGTTCATTGTCGCTAGCTGGCTAAAGGTATAGCCACGCTGTGGGTTCTAGTTCAAGCTCTGTTAGGTCTGTTAGCTTCGCTAAAGGAAAACCCCCAAGTAGCAGCAGTTTTGCTGTTTAACTACAGTATCTTGTTTTGTTTTACCTCATACGACATTCTTACCTCATGTTTGTCTGCCGAATGTGGGTTTAAACCAAGCAAGAGACCAAAACCTCCAAAGCTTTCCACTTAAACCAAACCGATAGTTTGGTTGCGCGCAGATGCGGAAATACAGACCACGTGTGTATCAATATGAAGACAAATTCAGAGACCATGCATAAAAGTAGTAATAGTAATAAGAAGAAGAATGAAAAAATATACATATCATTTATTAGATTTTCTTCTTTTTTTTCAGAACTGATGCCTATTTTGGGTAATAGATCACTCCCCGTGACACCACTCTATAAATTACTTGTATCAGCACCACAGAAGCTGCTCTGATCGCCCAAAGGGTTGGTGTTATATTTAATATTTTTAATGTATTTACATTAAAAGACTGACAGATTGTTTAAAAACCCTCCAAAAACTGTGCAAAATGCGGTTTAGAGGCACAGTTTTACTATAAGATCACTAAACGTCCCTAATAAAGGGGACAATAACTGTATGATAGTTTTACTTCTTCAAACTCATCACATCTAAAATAAATCCTCAGTCCATGTGATGCTCATATCTATCCAAAGCCTTCTGGCACAGATACTGTGATAAAACAAAGGACCAATAGTTTCAGTCCCTCTTTATATTAAGTGTCTATAACTGTATAGTTACACATGAATAACGTATATAACAACACTGTAACTACAGCTCATTTAGTTAATGTTATGAATGGATTACAGCAGTAGATCCTGTGTAATTACACGTGTATTAACTTCACAGGAACGTTCCTGTAATGATAGAGTTACACTCACAGAAATGATTCACGGCTGAGTTAGTTTTTATGCATTTACATCTATTTGATTTTATTTAAAAACTCATCTTTTTTATATGTATGCATTAAAATTAATTATTATATACATCATTTAATCAATGCTAAAATATATTGAATGTAATTAGTTAATACATACTAACATAGTTTAAATTAAAAAAGCTGTAAAACTAACAAGATTCTGTTATTTAAAATTTATGTGATTAGTTTTCTTAGAATTTCTGAGAAGTCAATGGAAACGATGTTTTGTGCCAGTAGGTGGCTGTAATGCCCCTTGAAGTTCGTCGCCAACTGCCGTAAAACTCGAAGAAGAAAAATATTATGGGATGCGCTTCTCCTGGTGCGGGTGCAGCGTCAGTCCGTGTGAGATGGAGAACAATCCGAGCCCATCCTGCGTCCTTTCACTCCCAGATGTGTTCTAATCTGCAGTTTATATCACACCGCATCAATATATTCATGTAGGCTGTGATGATTTTTTAGCAGTTTATCTTGGTCGCGTTGTACTGGACAGTGCTAGCGCACGTTCGCAACACAGCTAACAAGTTAGCTACTCGCTAACTTAGTAATGCAGCTTGATTATAGTCATAAAATAACTACAGGGAACATTAAGTGAGCCTGATTCCCTGTGTCCACAACATTTATCCTGTTCATTGTGTAAAAAGTTGGGTTCGGTCTGCTTATTAAAGTTTACCTTGAGAATTCCTGAAAGTTAGCTTGAGAATTCCTGAAAGTTAGCTTGAGAATTCCTAAAAGTTAGCTTGAGAATTCCTAAAAGTTAGCTTGAAAATTCCTAAAAGCCTCTTTCCCGCTTTTTTCGGGATGCTGCTTCCTTGCACGTTAAATGGCACTGTTGTGGCCTCATGATGCTTTTTTGACTCCAGGAATGAAGCAAGTGTACGTTCCTCCATCCGTCTTCTTCACACCGCTGAGTTTGATGGAGAAGTTTCCTTTAATCCACTTGTCTGGAAAGCTGTCAACTCGGCCTCTGAACGGCACATCCTGTTCATTCAACGACGCTCTGCTGTCGACGATGTCGTACACAGTGCCGCTGTCTCTGAATCTCCAGAATACGGTGACTTTATTTGGCAGCGCTTTACCACTGCTAAGGCATGGCAAGATGACGGTGTCGCCCACAAAACCTTCAATCTCCAGCAGGGAAACTGAAACAGATACCAAAACACACACCAAATCAAAGGTGTCCAGGCACCGTCTGGCTTTTAGTTCTCTGTGTGAAACCTCAGTGAAGCTCTAGTCCGTTAAATCTTTGCTTATTGAGGTGTAAAAAGTGCTCACCTTTCTGCATCAGCAGCAGGAACACTAAGGGCAAACAGCATCTGAGGAAAAAGTCAGAAAACAAAGAGAGGAAAACTTGTTTTGTGCCACAGAAGCCGGCAGAAATACACGGAGCCTGCCGCTAACATACGGCTGTTCCTGTCCCTGCTGTGCTTCTGCTTAGACGCTCAAAGCGCTTGCAGAAACAGGTTCTGCATAGGCTGATGATTCCATTTTGTGGAAAAAACGTGCTAACATTGCAGTAAATGAACACTCTTGAGTGACCCGAACATTCAGAAGACGAGCCGCAGACGAGCTGTGAGGTTAGCTAAAGCTACAGAACCGACCACGTTTGAGGTGGTGTGACCAACTAATTGGAGCAGATTGTGGAGCGAATGGAGTAGAACGTGGTTTTAAATGTAAATGCTGGCTTGTTATGTTTCATTACAGGAGTCACAAAAAAATCAAGACGTATCTGGTTCACAGGCTTTAAACTATATCGCTGTTGTCCCGAAGAAAACCTTGTATCTCCAAAATGGTAACTTTACAGGAGAAGGGAAAAACATACTTTACTTTTAATGTAAGTCAATGGAACCAGACGTATTTTCAAGTCATTTTGGGCCGGTTGTTTTGGTCCATTCACCACAATATTTACACACAATGTAAAGGACAACAGACATTTTCAAACAATCTCAAAAACTGAAAAACAACAAAAATGGAAATACGAGGTTTTCTTCCAACAGCAGCGATATTTTAAATATTTAAAAACATTTTATTTTGAAAAACAGCAGCTGGTAACGTTTTGCTGGAGGCTTCATCGGATAAGTGTCCTCTTATGTGTCCTCTTGCTGCCTTGCATCATAGTCATTGCAGTGGAGAGCTTTGCGGTAAAAATAGATTCTTCTTTTATGCAAATGAGTCTAGCTGCTCATCGTGTAAATAAGGCGAGATTGGCCTTCGTCATAAATGCCACAAACATTAAACTTGCACTTGCGGTAGAAAAGGACAACGATGAATCAATCTTCTGTAAATCTACAACTTTTTTCACATTGATGAAAATTTTTTCTTTGACCTCAAGCTGTCAGTTTTTACTTCCCCTATAACACCTAGCTTGGTGTCACCCCTCACAGGCTGTGCGCAGGAAATGCTTCGGCAAAGGTTTAATACAAGTTAAAGACAAAAGTTCTTTGATTTTTTTGCGGAAAGAAAAAGGATAACATTTGGTGAAGGTGCAACACCAGTCGAGTTATATCATTATGCTTGGTAGTATACTTACATATCGCTTGTGACGCTGTGCAGAAAGGTAAATAAAAACACGATGCAATGATGTGCAAATCATGTAAACCATATTTTTGAAGGAAAATAGTACAAAGACAACCAAACAAATGCTGAAACTGAGAATTTCATTATTTTTTTGAAAAATGATTATATTTTTAGAAAAATATTTGCACATTTTGAATTTGATGCCAGCAACATGTTCCAAAAAGTAGGAACAGGGACAGGTTTACCGCTGTGTTCCATCACCTCTTCTTTAAACAACACTCTGTAAGCGTTTGGGAACTGACGAGACTCTGCTGTACTTTTGAAAGTCCTTTCTGTTCTTTTTTGATAAAGGATTTCAGCTGCTCATCAGTTTCAGAGTCTCCTTTATCATGCTTTTCATTTCATAATATGCCAAATGTTTTCAGTGGTGACCGCAGGCAGATCAGTTTAGCACCCGGACTCTTTTAATACGGAGCAGTGCTGCTGTAATACATGCAGAATGTGGTTTGACATCGTCTTGCTGAAATAATCAAGGCCTTCCCTGAAAAAGACGTCGTCTGGATGGCAGCAGATGTTGCCAAAACATGTAAATATAGTTCAGCATTAATGGCGCCATCACAGATGAGCACGTCACCCATGCCATGTGCGCTAATGCCCCCCTAAACTATCATGAATACTGGCTTTTGGACTGTGCACTGATAACAAGCTGAGTGGTCTTCAGCCCGGAGGACACAGTGTCCATAATTAAAATGAAAATAAAAAGAAAAGAAGTTCAAATGTTGATTCGTCGGACCGCAGGACAATTTTCCACTTCCCCTCAGTCTATTTTAAATGAGCTCCGGCCCAGAGAAGGTGGCAGCGTTTCTGTATCCCATTTATATTTGGGTTCTTCTTTGTGTTTTAGAGTTTAACAGCGTTTGTGGATGCAGTGATGAACTGTGTTCACAGACAGTGGTTTTCCACAGTGCAGCAGCTGTTCTGCTTTTATATCTACAGCAACAAGAGCGGGCACCTCACGCTGCCGGCTGACCTGCGCTGTTCAAGGTTCGTTCATTTTCTATCAAGTGAATCTCTTTCTGCATCGAGTTAATGGCCAGTCTGGAGCTGGAATTTGTGCTGTTGTTTTTACTTTCTGGCCCTGATTATAAATCAGTCTGAGTTACAATAAAAATTACAGGACACGGCATTTTTTGCAGTTTATCAAACTGAAACTTTTAAACTGTCTCCTCAAAATACAGAGCATGTTTACAACTTTTCAAAGCGTGCAGTATTGACTCTGCTTTGCCTTTGTTCGGTGTATTTTAGGCAGATCTTTCGTGATCATATTTCCACTAGAGTTAACTCACGTGCAGAGAAGGGCGATATGGCAAAAACGGAACACTGTGATAGGTTTTCTCATACAATTTCTCAGAATGTGGGACAATATTTTTATTTAAATATACATAAATACCCTCTGTGGTCTGTGCTTATACATTAAATATAACTATATACTCACTGGCCACTTCATTAGGCATGTAGAGGTGGTCGAGACAACTTGCTGAAGTGCAGGCCGAGCATCAGAACGAGGAAGAAAGGGGATTTAAGGGGCTTTGAACGTGGCGTGGTTGTTGGTGCCAGACGGGCTGGTCTGAGTATTTCAGAAACTGCTGATCTGCTGGGATTTTCACACACGACCATCTCCAGGGTTCACAGAGAACGGTCCGAAAAAGAGGAAATATCCAGAGAGCGGTCAGTTGTGAGGACGAAAATGCCTTGTTGATGTGAGAGGTCAGAGGAGAATGGGCAGACTGGTTCCAGATGATAGAAAGGCAGCAAAAACTCAAATAACCAACCAGAATCTCTGAGGAACGTTTCCAACACCTTGTTGAAAGTGTGCCACGAAGAATTAAGGCAGTTCTGAAAGCAAAAGGGGGTCCAGCCTTTTACTAGTAAGGTGTACCTACTAAAGTGGCCGGTGAGTGTAAATACTAAATGCATACGGTTCTGTACTCAGCCCAATTCAACAGGACTGACCAGGCTCTCTTTGTAATCTCACATGCAGTTGGGAAGTGTTTTTGAGTTCTGATGATACTCACAAAGCATACTGTGACACGTTTTCATGTAATTTATCACGATAACGATAAATATTGTCAGATTGCCCAGCCCTACTGAGAATTTAATGATCTGTAAATTCATTTTATATCTTAAATGAATAGGCTTTACATTGTGCTGCCATACTATGTCATGAATACCAGGGGTAGGACAATACAATCAGCCCAGATTTGGTCATTTCACCATCATTTCAACAAAAAAATCCATATAATGAAGAACGATAAAGTTTAATGCATGCTTTCAGGTTCTTGCCAGGAGCTAGCAAGGTGTTAAGTGGTGCTGACTGAGAACTTTGGTGTGCAAACAAGAACATCCATTTTCACACAGTCACAGCTTTGCATTACAATATCACAAAGCATTAGATCCCTATAAAATAGTATATAGTATAAAAACACTGCAGAGTAGCACAAAGCTTCTTCAATATTCAGCAAAAACATAAGAATTCAGAATTTAAAGGTTGAGCTATCATCGCACTGGACGATCTCTACAAGTCGGCCAAGATTATCTTCTTACTACAGTAACCCTCGACGTTTAGAGCATGTCGCTGCCGTCGGATCAAAACCTCGTACCTCCAAAACGGTCACTTTACAGAGGAGGGAAAAAACCTACTTAACTTTTAATGTAAGTCAATGAAACCAGAGTTTTTACAGTCATTGTGGGCCATTTCTTTTAGTCCATTCATCATGAAATCTGCAGACAACGTAAAGAACAACCGATGTTTTCAAATTATGTCAAAAACTGGAAAACTGGAGATACGAGGTTTTCTTCCAACAGCAGAGATATATTTATGGCCTCTTTCTGAGTTTTTGAAGAACACAGCTACAGCAAGTATTGTTATGTGCAGGAAATCAGCCAAAAAACACACGCAGGTCACACCCGAAAGCACATAAAGCTTTATGCTGAAATGCCCAGTGATGCAGTCTGCAGTCTTCAGATCAAGCATTTGTTCCATGCGGTTGTTCCAGTTCTTTGGTTTAGATCAGAGCGTGCTGTCCTCAAACAGCAAACGTGTCCGGCCTTAGTTCTTGTCTGCAACAGCAAAAACTCTGAAGAACATGAAGAAGATCCATGACGTCTTGTTAAGACTGTAACCTTCTAGTAAAAACTGAATCCAATGCGAGTTTAATTCATACATTTCTACCCAAGTATGTCATTTCACAGCTACATTTGATGACGTATAGCAAAAAATGAACACAGTAACTGCAGGTTACTGAGGGTTAATCTGCCCTATTAAAAAGTTTCTAGCCTACATTTTAGAAAAGAGGTAAAAGCTCTTCAGAACACGGCTCCCGTGTGTTGGTGGGGGAACTCAGAGACGAATACAAACTACTGAACAGGTCGGTCTCAATGAGTCACTTAGATACAAGATAACATTCAGGGATGCCCCTGAAAAGAGCACTGAGATGCGACAGTCACAGCTCAACACAGTCATGTTTTACTTGGTGAGATGTTGAGGTTGGGCTCGTCCATCCAAGCTTCATTAAGCATTAAGGAAAGTGGCTTAGTGCTGTTATCTTTATTAGGAAAGGCGGCCTCAGATACCTTCATGCAGATTCTTCACTGTATGATGTGATATAATATATAGTTTAGTATAATATACATCTTGCTAAATTTGACAAGACTGTCTCGGAGCGTTTTTGAATTTTAAGCAATATAAGCGACTGGGTTTTCATTGTTTTTGGTTAATATGCCTAAAAGCATTCTAGCACTAGAACCTATCAGCACTAGACAGTAGAACAAAACAGCAACTTTAAAGCAGAAGGAAAAACATTCCTAACTTTTAATGTAATTTAATGTAAAACTGATCTGATTTGAAGCAATTCTGGAGCATTTCTATTGGTCCAATCACCGTGACATTTTCACATGATCTAAAGGATAGCTGACGGGTTCGAATTACGTATAAAAATTAAATCGATAAAAATCGACAAAAATGAAGAAATTTTGAAAACATTTTCTTTGGACATTATTTGAAAATAACTGTTGCCCTTTACGTTATATGTACATTTCATGATTAATGAACCAAAGTGAACGGGCCAAAATGACTTGGAAAGACATCTGGTTCCATTGACTTACATTAAAAGTACAGTAGGTTTTTTCCTTCTTCTGTAAAATTTTGGAGATACAAGGTTTTGTTCCAACAGTAGAGAAATAAAACTTGCATAAGTTTAATCAGCCAATCAACCAGTCAATCTAACAACTACAGTGAGGAAATGCACAACATTTCGGATACATAACTAAATCAACATCATTTTAATTCTTCAAGTGATCAGAAATGCACTGAAATTTGAGTATTTTGTTACATTACATCCAAATAAACAAATGATAAACAATCTGAAAAGTGGACACATTGTCTTCATAGGAACTCTTACACATAAAGAATGAGAGGCATGAGTTAGAGATTGCATTGGTTCAACACCTCGTGTATCAGTATCAGGCTAGTATCAGCAGAAATCGCAGGATATCATTATATGAAGGTGCTCATCCTAAGTGCTTGACTGTTGTCGCTCAGTTTAAACAGCTCATTTTAAGTTTAAAGAAAAAGCATCTGATTGGTGTCAGTACTGGACGAAACTCAAGGTTTAAATATACATTAAGTGCACAAACGTAATACGACCATTTACTGAATTCCTGCAGTTACTGATGGTCATGTAACCAGGACACTGCAGTGTCTCACACCAGATTAAAGTCGCTATCAAGGTACAAGAAATCCAGAGACCTGGATTTTAGACGGCTACTTCATTAATACACCTGTTTCTACAGTTTGTCCAGTGAGTGGAGTTAAAAACTCCAGCAGCACTGCTGTGTCTGATCCACTCGCACCAGCACAACACACACTAACACACCACCACCATGTCAGTGTTACTGCAGCGCTGAAAATGACCCACCACCCAGGTAGTACCTGCTCTGTGAGGGTCCATGGGGGTCCTGACCACTGAAGAACAGGGTAACAGAGTATCAGAGAAACAGATGGACTACAGTCTGTAACTGTAGAACTACAGAGTGCAGCTATACAGTAAGTGGAGCTGATAAAGTGGTGACCTGATCATTTGTTTTTGATCATTGATTTGAACGTCCTAACATAGGATCCTGACATCCTGACAGAGCAGCAGGTCGGTCAGTATGGGAGGCAAATCCGGCCAAAAAGGAAATGAAAATGAAAACAATAAAATGTGCAAACCTCTTTTTGCCATTTCTTTTTCCAAACATCTGCACAAATATCCTGCTGAAATTAATGAAATGCCTTCATTTGCAATTTCGTTTTTCACATGCGCGCGAGCCGTTTGTGACAAAAATAAAAATAAACTGAAAACGCCTATTCGTCATTTCATTTTAGTCGTTATTCTGGTTTTTCACGGCCAAATCTAAAATGAAAAAGCAAAAGAAAACACAAACTTCACTGTGGCTTTGGCTTTTCTTCATGAAATGCAGAATAGGAGTCAAAACTAAAATCAAAACGCAAAGGTTACCTTCTTATTTCTTTTTCATAGCGAATCTGATGAAATTAAAAGGAAAATGCAAAATGAATTAATCAACAGCAAAGAGACCGCCTGTGATTCCGTTTCTGGCACTGACACGCTGTAACTGTCAGAATGAAAAGGAAAACGAACATCAGCGCCACCTGCTGGAGATTCACTTTTCATTTCTCAGTTTTCTATTTCTTTTTCTAACTGACCAACATGCAAATATATGTTAATTAGCACTAGTCGGGGCTATGGGGTACATTTTAGGACATCCTCAGCTGCCCACGTCAGAATCGCCATCATTCCTCCAAACGACCTCAGAAAAAACCGAAAATGTTACACTGGCATTTATATCGAGATACACCATAGTTTTCTAAGTCATATGAACTAGTCTGTGCTTGACCAGTCTTGTGTTTGGCCTTTGACATGTTATTGTTTTCATTTTCATTTCCTTTTTGGCAGGATTTGCCTCCCGTAAGTCAGGAGTACCAGAAATACGTAAATTCTTCAAAGCTGCAATGAGGAACTGATGATACGTTCCAGTTAATCTGCCCCTTTTGGAATAAACACAAATATATAAAATAAATAAATATTATACATAAACAGTTCAAAGTGTACACAAAAGAGCTCTGCAGTCTAATATCAGTACGGCGATACACATCACAGCTGCGGGAAAGAAAACCTCGTATCTCCATTCTTCATGTAATGCCTGTTGTCCTTTACATTGTATACAAATGTCATGATGAATGGACCAAAAGAACCAGCCCAAAAATCTGGTTCCATTCACTCACAGTAAAATTAAACCAAGGTTTCTCCTTCTCCTGTAAAGTTACCATGTTGGAGATGCGAGGTTTTCTAGGAGTTCTCATACCGAAATTACATCCCTTCGTTAAAGCTGCTAAGGCTGAACACTCTGGGGTGGAGATGCATCATCAATCACCGTGAAGCGGATGAGCTGATCTGGGAGCAGCACAGCGGCTATTCTAGATGTGCAGTGCTGAAAACGTGATCTATGTAGACAGTAAAGAGGAACAGCGTTGAAGTGCCGGTTTCCTCTGCGTTGTGCAGCGATGTTGATGTGTAAAGCCTGCCAACATTATCATTCTCACGCCCTCTGAAACCTTCCAGACGAGCTAATCTACCAAGGACACTACACCCTCTTACATTTCCCCAGAGATACGAGTGCAGCTTCGGCTCAACCAGGGCGGCAGAGTAATAACTCAGTCCACCTCAGAGTGTCCAGCCCGTTTTTTAGCCCTTGTTTCCTTTGCATCAAGGCCGTCCAAGCTTAGATCAAAGAGAGCCAGATTAAAATACCTGAGGGCCGACATATTCTTCACTAATGATTCAAAATATATACGTTTCCAAAATATCTGCACACCGAATCTGAGCTTTCCGTGAGCTGCTGTGTTTCCTATCACGGTATAAAAGATGCCCGGGGCTTCTTTTAATGTTGGATTGTTCATTCGGAGCAGTTTGGATCGACAAGCGCTTGTAATAAATAATTTAACAGTAACAATACAGCATTTCTAATGTATTAATCAGATTCCAATTCAGGCGGTCAGTTGCTGAAAGATGTCATTTGTGAGACAGACTAAACCAAAATCTCTGAATTGTTTGGGTTTGTTGGCGAATGTTCTTTACATATCAAATAAACGCAGTGTAGCCAAGTTTTTGTTCGACCTTAAAGGGTTAATGTTTACCGAACTACTGGATTTGCTCTGATCAGGAGTAAATATCTAGTGATGTATGTACAAACACAAATATCAATCACTTCGCTCCTCATTCTGTTCTCAAAATGACTTTTTTCCTGAAATATCTTGACTTTTTCTCCAAGTATCATGACTTCCCCAACCCACCCATATGCAGTAAAGCATCTAAAACCTACTGGAATACCAGCCCTGCAGTGGGAGAATCACAGTTCTGTTGGAGAAAAACAGGCAGATCTTTCTGAACAGCTCAGCTAGAACCGTGTTTCTAGGATTGTACTTTCGATAGCGCAGGTTCGTCTGTCGAGCTTAAGCGCACAGCAGAGAGCATCCCAGCAGAAACGCAAAGAGAAGTGAAAGTCGGTCTGGTCTTCTTCTGACGTTGCCGTTTCTTGAGTTACTGTCTGTTGGTGTGACTGGACGATCTGTTAAACACACACAAACAAAAAACAAGACGCAGAACATTTTCACAAACTGGTGAAAGAAACGGTGAATTGGAGTCAAGTCGCCACAGTGCTGACTGTCATTTCCTTACAGGGAAGTCAAAGTCATCTGTCTGTGGTGACTGACCGCACAATTGGAGAAGCAGCAGACAGAAAAACATGAACTCTTGTGAAAGAGTCCATGGAAACGTTTACAGATATATACACTTGAAAAACATGTTAGGGTTGCAGTTTATTCAGATTTAAAAGTTATTCTTGAGCCTCGATTTACAAATATTGGTTTTAAATTTAATTATCTAGAATTCCAAGCACCACAGAAGCGTGTAGAGTCATGTGTGAAGGCTGAGGCCATATTTTGAGGTAAAAACATGTTTTTTTCTGCAATCATCTAAACTAATATATGAATTAAAAGACACAATCTCTAATGGTCTCTCCAGAATGTGTTCTTCAGGACGTGTATTGCTGGAGAAGCAGAGCGTGACCCTTACAGATCATCTCATGCAACTCATTTCTCCCAATTCTTGAATTCAGTGAAATCGATGAATATGAGGTGCTTCAGAATAAGATTTTAAAAGACACAGCAAGTTCATTCTCAAGCCACGTTTGTTTACATTGTCATGAACCACTGCACTTTGAATAAGAAGCCAAAGATGTCATGCAGAGCTGATGCGACTATTACAGCTGTCTGCAGAGGTCTGAATACCTTCCACTCAGATTTGTTGATTTTCTAAGTCAAAATAAGTTAATAGATCCTCTACAGAGCACAAGCTTGCATACAGAATACAAAGTGTGCCATAACTTTAACACATACGGCTGCGTGTACTGTGGAAAACATCTGTTAGACAAGTTCTGCAAGTTGTACATCCTGGTCAGGTTTTTTCTTTTAACTTGGTTCGGCTGCTGTGAATAAAACTTGCATGTATTACACCATTTAGTGGATCTTGCGCAATCAGTTATTTGGATATTCATTTTGCTGTGATACACTGTGATTTATTATTACTCCGAACAGCAACTTCAGAAATGGATATAAACACAGGGTGATTCAAAAAGATTCATCCGATTTCAAAATGACTTATTTCACTTGTAAATCATTACAGAACCAGGCAGTAGAGACTGATCCCATTTCAACCGTGAGGTGTCTAGGAACCAATCACAATCCACCTGGAAGACGGCTCCTTCAGTCTGAGAGGAGATGAGACCCCTGAGCAGAAAGCGTTCTGCGTTCTCCACGTCAATCAGAGTGAATCCGTCAGAACTGTGATTTTTGAGGGCAGTGAAGTTCCAGCAGCTCAGAGCGTTCAGCGCTGGTTCCACAGCACTGGATGATCTTCGAAATCCCACTGAAAGAGCCGTGAGAGCAGCGACGCCCGACACGCTCAGGCCAGTCTGGGATGAGTTTGACTGTGGTGTTGATGTCGTCCGTCCAGCTGGAGGAGGTTCAGACTGAGACCTTGTAGAACTACATAATAAACTTTATGCTCATTTAAACCGTTTACAGCTCACTGCACTGATCTGTAACGATTTACAAAAGAAATCAATCATTTTGAAATGGGATGAATCTTTTGAAATGGGATGAATCACTCTGTATTTTGTTATTGTCCAGCCGATCACAGTCACTGTAAACTAAACTTATTAGATTCTTTGGGCTCTCTGGAGAACCACAGAAAATAAATAAATAAAGCACAAATAGAGCAAAGAGAGGCTGCTGCTTATTATACAGCAAAACTAATGATTGGCTACTGCAGATATGGATCAAAATTTACTGAGCCTAGTCGAGTTTTGTTGAACCGGCGCTGCTTTCCAAAGTCTTGGCTGCATTTCTCGGCCGCTCCAAAGTGAAGGGCCCTTCGTATACAGCCAAAAATGCAGCCTACGTTCGGAGTGATTTCAAGGGTGTGTTTCCTTCCAGGCCTTTGATTACTCTGGTGATGTCACCAGGACTGTTCCATTTGTGTGACCAACAGGCTACTAAGGAGGAGCCTTCATAGGACAGTCCTACCGAGGACCTGCACCACCTCAGCTACAGCCAAGGCTCTGGAACGCAGCTCTTGAGTAAGAAGTTCATGTGACTGGTGAGTACTGAAGAAGGCTGATGGTGAGAAAGTGTCCAAATTCACGTGTACTCTGATATTTATTAAACTAAAGAGCTCATTCATGCTCAGCACTAGATCAGTGAGGGAGCAGGGATCCATTCATAGCCATGTGTCGCTATAACACAGGGGGCCAAGGAAAATCACACTAGTGGGGCTGTACTAGAAGGGCTGGAGTGTTTCTTTAGCATAACCATTTCACCACTGAACACAATCTACAACCTCTGTTAATCATTCACAGCAGGAGCGACCTTTCAGACTACAAACCTAATGTTTGAAGACAACTCATACGCACCTTTGACAGTCAGCTGTACTTTGTTTTTGGCGTTGACGTTAAGAAGGAAGCAGGTGTACGTTCCTCCATCACTCTTCCTCACATCGCGGAGTTTGATGGAGAAGTTTCCCTTTGTCCACTCAGCTGGAAAAGTGTCCACTCTGTTTTTGTAGGATGTGGCCTGCTCATCAAAATTCACGCTGCTGTCCGTGATGTCGTACACAGTGATGGTGTCTCCAAATCTCCAGAACACAGTGCCTTTAACCAGCAGTGCCTCATGACTGTTTGAACACGGTAAGATGACGGTGTCTCCTACAAAGGCTTGAACATCCTGCAAGGACACTGAGAGAGAGAGAGAGAGAGAGAGAGAGAGAGAGAGCGAGAGAGAGAGAGAGAGAGAGAGAGAGAGAGCGAGCGAGAGAGAGAGAGAGAGAGAGAGAGAGACCAAAACAGACCATAAAACTGTAAGTGTCCAGGCACAGTCTGGCTTTTAATTCTCCGTGTGCTGCTTATTTCTTAGTGAAACCTCAGTGAAGCTCTAGTCCGTTAAATCTTTGTTTATTTGTTTGTAAAACATGCTCACCTTTCTGTATCATCAGCAGGAACACTAAGGGCAAACAACATCTGACGAAGAAGTCAGAAAGTCAGTCATTCATTCAAAACAATCTGTGAACTATACTGCGGTTCCTGTCATGCCACGGAACGCTCAGGTCCTCCTGCTTGTAGAAACAGGTTCTGAATAGGCTGACAATGTCATTTTGTGGAAAACATGTAAATATCTCCTGTATGTTGTTCAGTAGGGCTGGTAGTGATGATAAAACACACACACACCTTCTAAGCTGCTTCTCCTTCTGGGTTGCGGAGAGATGATAACACTATTAATATTTACTAAGGCAGCATCTGTTAACTGGAGCCAAAGTTGGGCCACTCCTAGTCATGGGATCATACTGTGTACCTGTGCAAAACTAGCTTAGCTGCGTTTCTCCTGGTTTTAAACCGCCCTCAGGCATCAAAACCTGACAGGATAATCATTACGCAACTGCTTTCACAACCGCATTTCAAAAGGTCTTACTCCAGTGACGGCCCAGCCAAGGCCGCTGAAACTCCTGGACGCTCGATCAGTGGCTCAACTTCCTTACTCAGTTCAGTGGATGGGCAGCATTCCTCACAATGCAGTCTGAGGTACTGAAGGACAGACTGAATCCCAGTCTTCACACTGGGGTCACCAGCAGCACACCATGCCAAACAACTGTGAGGGCAATCTGAACCAATCAGATTCACTCTTTCTATACCAATAGTTTGGCTGGGGAAAAAAAGCAGCTCAAACTTCATAGGAAAAGCCAACATATGAAAACAACTGGGACAAGCAAGAAAAACCCCTGGAAAATCCAGGGAACTTGGACAGGTGGCAAACCTACTTAAAGCTGCTGTTTACCCATAACAGAGAAACAAGTCAGCATAGTTTGGTGAGCATTCCAGCCAAACCTGGCTTCATCTGAATTCCCACCTGACGCATAACGTTAAGGTGTCCAGCTGGTTACGCTGGATATACAAAGGAAAACACTTAAGTAGCCCAATATGGATATTTTAAACAGTGTCAGGTTACCTGGACCTGATTTTCAGGGGTCAGTAGGTTAGGTGGTCTTGTTTGGGCTGCTGGAAGTAAACAGCTATTTTAGTAGCTAAGCTAGCTAACTAACTAAGACTAGCCAGCCAACGCCCAAGCTACATTTCGGATGTTGTGACCACCAAACTGTCCGTTCGTCAAGGAAGTAATATCTGTAATATGGGGTTAAATGTAAATCCTGGCTTGCTGTGTCTCAGGATAGTTAGCTAGCCGAGCTCAGATACATTGCCGATATTTATCCTGAGGTTTTTGGGACTTCTGGTTAGCTCCATTAGCTTCGCTGAGGAGGAATTCCGCCAAAACAAGGCCTGATAAATACAGACAGACCTGTAACCACACGAGAACCTTGCTTTTCTACCTCACACAGAAGGCTTACCTGATTTTTCCCATTTCATATATCTGTTTAAACACTTTATGAGGAATAAAATAACAAAAAAATCCTTTGGTGGTCATTTTTACTCTCTGGAGCTGAGCGGCGCATGCGCGAATATCTACGGAAGCGTACGTAACAGAAAAATGAGAGAAATTCAAATAAAAAACTCGGAAGGATCTTTTTTTTGGCATTTTATGTCATTAATAAATTCATAAATTATGATTTATTTATAATATTTTCTTTCTTTTTCCAGAGCTGCTCCTGGCTGCCTATTTTGGGTGATGGACCACTAGGAATGTTCTACGGCTGGTCCAGCACCACAGAACCAGCCCACCTGATTCACCCAAACAGTGTCATATTTCAGTTAAAACACATTTAACACACTCGTGTCCAGAACTGTGCAGCAGCAGATGCGCTACAGTCTATAACTGTAACGTTAGTGGACCTCAAAAGGTGGACGGAGCTCATGAAGTGGACAGAGAGGGAAATACAAAATAAAAGTCTCTAATAAAGTGGACGGTCGGTGTATGGAAATCAAATCAAATCAAATCAGATTTATTGTCACATCACAAGAGTACAGGAGTACAGGTGAGTGACAAACTTGGGTGCAAGTTCCCACTGAATGCAGCGACAGTAAATACAACATGGAGTACAAAAAAAAAAAAAAAAAAAAATTTATATATATATATATATAAATATAGAAATATACAATAAACCAACTTGAACAATATACACAGACATTATATACATAATTATATACATAATCTTATTGCACTGAATGTGAGGTAAAAAGTCATAAAATAAGGATACTGCAATGCTGTGTACATGTGCAATAATCTATGTATGTGTGTAAGTACGGAGATAGTCCAGTAGGTGACTTAGAGTAACTTAGAGTAAAGTGCATGGTAGAGAATGAGTCCGAATGTGCAGTGTAAAGTAAAGTAAAGTAGTGGAGTGCAGGGTAAAGTGCAGAGAATAGAGAATAGAATAGAAAGGATAGAAATAGAAAAGAATAGAGCAGCAGGACGGAGAGCGCCTTTGCTCGAGAACCATCGCCTAAAGGATGTACTGAGTATTCATGTCTCCAGGGCTGAACTCAAGTGGACAGACAGACAGATGCCAGTGTTTGGTGTAAAGTGCTCTGCTCTTGAGAAACAGAATAATTCAGAACGGTGGTGATAGGAACCAGACGTCTAAGGATTAGGCTGCTTTTACACATGCCACTTTAATTGCTTGAAACTTAAGTGAAACTATCCTGCAACTTACTTGAAACTCAGCCACAACATTGCGTCTCAACTTCAGGAGACAGCCCATCAAAATGTTGATAATGCATCGTGTGATCATGTCAAACAACATTGTTTCAAATGATGGATTCCACTGAGTCAACAAACAAAAGAGAATGAAATAGGGTGGTTTATTGGATGATGGAAAATGAGTGTACTAAAAAGTTTGAGGTGCTAATTTGGCTGACTGGAGGCTATTTCTCAATGACTTTTGTCTTTTACGTCCAGACAATAAAGGATTCCTAGTTTGTACCGGCATTGGAGGTCACGAGTTCTCCTTTTTTTTTTACAACACAACGCAGAGTAGTCGTGGCCGGGTTATCTTTGCATGTTCGCTCCATGTGGAGGCTTGGACCCGCTACACCATAACCATAAAATCTTTATCAGATTATCAGACTATGCTGCTCCCAGCAACCACCTAGCAACACCTCAGCAACCACCTGGAATTCCATAGCAACTACCTATGAACACTATAGCAACCATATAAAATACCATAGTAACCACCTGGAAACACCTTAGGAGCTGTTCTCAAATCAAGTCACTGCATTTTGTTCAGTAAATGCTCTTTTCTGTTTATTGCTAAAATATTGATGACGTGTTAGATGTTCAGACGTACCATTAACAATCAGGTATATTGTTGTTTGAATGTTGACTCCAGGAATGAAGCAAGTGTACATTCCTCCATCCGTCTTCTTCAAACGGCTGAGTTTGATGGAGAAGTTTCCTTTAGTCCACTCGTCTGGAAAGCTGTCAACTCGGCCTCTGAACGGCACATCCTGTTCATCCAACGACGCTCTGCTGTCGAAGATGTCGTACACGGTGCCGCTGTCTCTGAATCTCCAGAATACGGTGACTTTATTTGGCAGCTCTTTACCACTGCTAAGGCATGGCAAGATGACGGTGTCGCCCACAAAACCTTCAATCTCCAGCAGGGAAACTGAAACAGATACCAAAACACACCAAATCAAAGGTGTCCAGGCACCGTCTGGCTTTTAGTTCTCTGTGTGAAACCTCAGTGAAGCTCTAGTCCGTTAGATCTTTGCTTATTGAGGTGTAAAAAGTGCTCACCTTTCTGCATCAGCAGCAGGAACACTAAGGGCAAACAGCATCTGAGGAAAAAGTCAGAAAACAAAGAGAGGACAACTTGTTTTGTGCCACAGAAGCCGGCAGAAATATACGGAACCTGCCGTTAACATACGGCTGTTCCTGACAGTTCCTGTTAGCAACTGTAATTATTAGCTCTGTAGCTCTGTTAGCTCTGTTAGCTCTGTAGCTCTGTTAGCTCTGTAGCTTTGTTAGCTCTGTTAGCTCTGTTAGCTCTGTAGCTCTGTTAGCTCTGTAGCTCTTTTAGCTCTGTTAGCTCTGTAGTTCTGTTAGCTCTTTAAGTCAGAAAACAAAGAAAACTTGTTTTGTGCCAAAGAAGCCAGCAGAAATGCACTTCAACATGACCCCAACATGCTGCTATACCTGCTACACCATGAACACTAACATCTCCTGGATGTGGTTTAAGGTTTGGTGGTCGAGTTTGGGGGTCGGCTGCTGCAGATAAAGAGCAGACACACAGTTGGCTGATGCCACCGAACTGATCAGATCAGTTTGAGGCGGCGCGACCAACTAAGAAAACGGAGAGTAATGTGGCATGAGAGGTGAATCCTGGTGTGCTATGGTTCATTGTCTCTAGCTGGCTAAAGGTATAGCCACGCTGTGGGTTCTAGTTCAAGCTCTGTTAGGTCTGTTAGCTTCGCTAAAGGAAAACCCCCAAGTAGCAGCAGTTTTGCTGTTTAACTACAGTATCTTGTTTTGTTTTACCTCATACGACATTCTTACCTCATGTTTGTACGAATGTGGGTTTAAACCAACCAAGATACCAAAACCTCCAAAGCTTTCCACTTAAACCAAACCGATAGTTTGGTTGCGCGAAGATGCGGAAATACAAGACCACGTAAAGTGTGTATCAATATGAAGACAAATTCAGAGACCTTGCATAAAAGTAGTAATAGTAATAATAAGAAGAATGAAAAAATATACATATAATTTATTAGATTTTTTTCTTTTTTTCAGAACTGATGCCTATTTTGGGTAATAGATCACTCCCCGTGACACCACTCTATAAATTACTTGTATCAGCACCACATAAGCTGCTCTGATCGCCCAAAGGGTTGGTGTTCTATTTAATATTTTTAATGTATTTACATTAAAAGACTGACAGATTGTTTAAAAACCCTCCAAAAACTGTGCAAAATGCGGTTTAGAGGCACAGTTTTACTATAAGATCACTAAACGTCCCTAATAAAGGGGACAATAACTGTATGATAGTTTTATTTCTTCAAGCTCATCACATCTAAAATGAATCCTCAGTCCATGTAATGCTCATATCTATCCAAACCGTTCTGGTGCAGATACTGTGATACTGTAATAACCATGTAGTTACATATGAATAACGTATGCAACAACACTGTAACTACTGATGATTTGGTCAACATTAAGGCTGGATTACAGCGGTAGAGCCTGTGTAATTACACAAGTGTGTCCTCTACACAGAAATGCTCCTGTAGTGCAGTGTTACTTACACTGTATAATAAATGAACAGTTCCTGTGTAGTTATTATGTAAGTACTGTGTAATAATGCAGCGGTACTATAGACACTGTGTATATATGTACACTAAATTCCAAAAGTATTCGGTCGTCTGGCTTCAAACTCACATGAACCTGAGTGAGATCCCATTCTTAATCCATAGGGTTTAATATGATGTCGGCTCACCCTTTGCAGCTGTAACAGCTTCTGCTCTTCTGGGAAGGCTTTCCACAAGGGTTAGGAGTGTGTTTATGGGAATTTTTGACCGTTCTTCCAGAAGAACATTTGTGAGTTCAGACACTGATGTTGGACGAGAAGGCCTGGCTCACAGTCTCCACTCTAATTCATCCCAAAGGTGGTGTATCAGGTCGAGATCAGGACTCTGTTACAACATTTAAGATACACTTGTGTAATTACATTTACTTCTGTAACAGTGACTAAATCATTAGTAGTTACATTGTTACTAACTACACAGCTATTAGCGACACATAATATAAGGTGGACCCAAATCCTGCAGCAGGTAACGTCACATTACAGAGAGCATTTATAATAACCTTATTACTACACTCACTTTCAACAAGATCAATACTGAGGCAACAGTAACCAGAACACATCCTGAGGCCTTTCTCTCATTATAAGTGAGGTCAGTGGCTGCATGGGGTCAATGTTTTTGATGCTCTTTTTATTCGAGAGTCCCATTTATCACAGGAACATTTCAACCCCTGCTCTGTAACTCGGCTCCAAAAGGCAAGGTGACACAATACCTTGAGAGGTTCACCTCCTTCTGATCCTAAATGATGTCCTGGAAGATGTGGGGTGTCTGTAATTCCTACCGTCTACCTCGCTGTCCATTTTTGGAATGAGAAACAATTTGTGTGGAGCAGATCCATCGCACGTCTTTAGCTTGATAGATGGAGCAGATCTCTGGTATCTCCTCTTTAGCCCGTTGCTGAAGCAGCTCCTGGTCTTCAGACGTCAGTTCTTCGAGTTCCACAGCGCTCAGCTCAGTGGGCAGTGATGAATGAAGGAGCTCGACTGACCCACATGTAGATTCCAGGAGCTCAACCTTTTCCCTCACATTGCTGAGAAGGTCAATGATGTGAGGATCCTCGGTTTGTCAAGAGCGCCACCAACGGGCTTCACGATACCTACCGTTGACAACGTCTTCGGTAACTGACTGCAAGTGACTGAATGATATGAGGATCCTGCAAGGAAAAGTGAGCTAGAACCCACAATCAGAACTTCTCAAGGCTCAGGAACGATGACCTTCTGTGATACTGTGGTCAGAGTCTTCACAATGTTCATGTTCATGCAGGCGATTTTCCTTCATCGTGAAGTACAAGCAGCAAGCTGTCAGCACTTAGTGGTCACCCGTGTTGTTTTACAGGGTTCTTCTGCTGTGATTTCACCTTAATTAATAATATTAATATAGAAATTCAGGGTTTTGTTCGTTCCGTCCTGCATCACTTGTAGATGCCTAGAAGATAGACAGTAGGACACAGGATATTTTGCTGTTAATCTTCTCGTCTTTCCTGTGCGCTTGATTCTACCTGTTTACTCCTTTATCTGTGAGGGTTCTGTCTGCCTGTAGGCCACATCTGAGACATCACTGGATAAAGGTTTCTGTATTAAACATCACGTGTTTATGAGCGACTGGCGCGTGATTCCACAACTCCCCACCTCAGCAAACACCTACACTACACCAATAAGGGTCCTTGGGCAAGACTCCTAACACCACTTTCTCCTACCTGTGTAACAATAATCAAATTATAAGTCGCTTTGGATAAGAGCTTCTGCCAAATGCCATAAATGTAATGTGGATTTTTACATCTTTAGTAGTATTTTTTGAGCATTAATATTTGTAGTAGCATACATTTAAGCATTAATATCAAAAGGCATTAACTCGCGCTTAGCGTTAAAGAGTTATGACATTCGCATGGCAGGGCAGGCGACAACAGGCAGTATGAGACAAACATGCAGAGATGTACGCAACAACAGGAAACCGGCCAAGGCCACAGACTGAAGTAGGTCTGCGCTTAACCGTTAGAACATGAGGTTTTCACAACCATATATGGTAAACCATATGTCCATTGCACCCACTAAACAGGAACATGTACACATTTAGGTTTAGTTTATACCCAGACACACATTCAGCTTCAGGGTTTAAAAGGAGTCGGAACACATTGGGAGGTCAGAGCTTACTTGGGAGATACATGATGCATGTTCTCTGTTTGTAACCTCTCCAGAATTCTGTAATAAAACTTTGTTTGTTTCACTTCAGTCTGATCTACTCGTCTCATTTTTTTTGCATCAACGAAACACGCAGGACTGGTTTCGTCCACAGTAAGTAAAGTGGACAATGAGGTGGTCATCATGTTAGGCCTGACCGGTGCATATGCCGATAGAGATCTGGATCCCTCTGCTTTAGCTGCTGGACACTGCAACTCTGAGCGGCGAGCTTGAGCACAACAGACAGGCTTTCTCATGTGAGAGAGGGAGGTTTCACGGTTTTCGGCTCAAAAAGGTTCTCCACAGATACTGAACGAGCTCAGACAGCCCTTTTGGAGAATGCTGGCCACAGGAGCGGTGAGTTACGCAGCGCTGTTTTCATTTCATTCACCGTTTTATGCGTCGTTACGCCGCCAACTCTGCCTCCGGCCTGCTAGCCAGGTGAGCTAACTTAGCACTAGCGTCAAACTTGACTTTCAGCCGAAACTGCAAGCTTTAACCAGCTGGTTCGGTGCGCAGGTCGGTGTTCTAGCTCGTTATTAAACGGCGGGTCCGTGTTTGTGTTCACTCTTGTTTGAGTGTTGATAGAGAGGACGAAGCAGTTGTACGTTCCTCCATCCGTCTTCTTCACACCGCTGAGTTTGATGGAGAAGTTTCCTTTAGTCCACTCGTCTGGAAAGCTGTCAACTCGGCCTCTGAACGGCGCATCCTGTTCATCCAGCGACGCTCTGCTGTCGAAGATGTCGTACACGGTGCCGCTGTCTCTGAATCTCCAGTGACTCCAGATACGGTGACTTTATTTGGCAGCACTTTACCACTGCTAAGGTATGGCAAGATGACGGTGTCGCCCACAAAACCTTCAATCTCCAGCAGGGAAAGTCTTTAGTTCTCCATGTGAAACCTCAGTGAAGCTCTAGTCCGTTAAATCTTTGTTTATTTGTTTGTAAAACGTGCTCACCTTTCTGTATCATCAGCAGGAACACTAAGGGCAAACAGCATCTGACGAAGAAGTCAGAAAGTCAGTCATTCATTCAAAACAATCTGTGAACTATACTGCGGTTCCTGTCGTGCCACGGCACGCTCAGGTCCTCCTGCTTGTAGAAACAGGTTCTGAATAGGCTGACAATGTCATTTTGAGGAAAACATGTAAACATCTCCTGTATGTTGTTCAGTAGGGCTGGTAGTGATGATAAAACACACACACACCTTCTAAGCTGCTTCTCCTTCTGGGTTGCGGAGAGATGATGACACTATTAATATTGACTAAGGCAGCATCTGTTAACTGGAGCCAAAGTTGGGCCACTCCTAGTCATGGGATCATACTGTGTACCTATGCAAAACTAGCTTAGCTGCGTTTCTCCTGGTTTTAAACCGCCCTCAGGCATCAAAGCCTGACAGGATAATCATTACGCAACTGCTTTCACAACCGCATTTCAAAAGGTCTTACTCCAGTGACGGCCCAGCCAAGGCCGCTGAAACTCCTGGACGCTCGATCAGTGGCTCAACTTCCTTACTCAGTTCAGTGGATGGGCAGCATTCCTCACAATGCAGTCTGAGGTACTGAAGGACAGACTGAATCCCAGTCTTCACACTGGGGTCACCAGCAGCACACCATGCCCAAACAACTGTGAGGGCAATCTGAACCAATCAGATTCACTCTTTCTATACCAATAGTTTGGCTGGGGGAAAAAAAGCAGCTCAAACTTCATAGGAAAAGCCAACATATGAAAACAACTGGGACAAGCAAGAAAAACCCCTGGAAAATCCAGGGAACTTGGACAGGTGGCAAACCTACTTAAAGCTGCTGTTTACCCATAACTGAGAAACGAGTCAGCACAGTTTGGTGAGCATTCCAGCCAAACCTGGCTTCATCTGAGGAGCTTAATGATGTATGCTGGAGTTGACAAGTGCAGGAATCCGGCCCTCTAGCTCTGGAATTCCCACCTGACGCATAACGTTAAGGTTAAGGTGTCCAGCTGGTTATACTGGATATACAAAGGAAAACACTTAAGTAGCCCAATATGGATATTTTAAACAGTGTCGGGTTACCTGGACCTGATTTTCAGGGGTCAGTAGGTTAGGTGGTCTTGTTTGGGCTGCTGGAAGTAAACAGCTATTTTAGTAGCTAAGCTAGCTAACTAGCTAAGACTACCTAGCCAACGCCCAAGCTACATTTCGGATGTTGTGACCACCAAACTGGCCGTTCGTCAAGGAAGTAATATCTGTAATATGGGGTTAAATGTAAATCCTGGCTTGCTGTGTCTCAGGATAGTTAGCTAGCCGAGCTCAGCTACATTGCCGATATTTATCCTGAGGTTTTTGGGACTTCTGGTTAGCTCCGTTAGCTTCGCTGAGGAGGAATTCCCCCAAAACAAGGCCTGATAAATACAGACAGACCTGTAACCACACAAGAACCTTGCTTTTCTACCTCACACAGAAGGCTTACCTGATTTTTCCCATTTCAAATATCTGTTTAAACACTTTATGAGGAATAAAATAACAAAAAAATCCTTTGGTGGTCACATTCTTACTCTCTGGAGCTGAGCGGCGCATGCGCGAACATCTACGGAAGCGTACGTAACAGTAAATGAGAGAAATTCAAATAAAAAACTCGGAAGGATAATTTTTTTGGCCTTTTTTGTCATTAATAAATTATGATTTATTTATAATGTAGGACCCTTAAAAATGTCCTGTTTATTTGCATTTGTGTTATTTTCTTTGTTTTTCCTTTGTTTTGCAAGAACTCCATTTCCCAGAAGTGTTTTCTGTTCAGCCAGTCATACGAGTGGAAAGCTTGACAGACATTTTTCTATCCAATCCGCGCTGAGTATGGGCGGAACTAAGACGGGAACGTCACTGCCTGGGGTGGTGGGGTGGACTGAGAGACAGTGGAGGAGAGAAGTTGGTGTTCTGACTCTCCGTTCTACCACCAAGTTACGGCCGTATTACGCTATATAGCGGCTCAACCGCAGTGTTTCAGTTCAGTTTTATTGCGGAACGACTGGACAAGCAGTTCAGCCGGACTGTGGGGTACTGGTGTACAGCGGCGGACTGAGAGCTGTGGGAGCTGCGGTTACTAACACTTGTCTTGAGCGGCGCGGCCGGGCTTCGTGTGTTGGTTGAACACGTACGGCGACGGTCCTGAACTTCATGTCATGCGGGGACTGTGTTGTCGGCCGCTGTGAGTGCTGGGACTGCTGCGTTTCACCGGAGAGCTTCGTGAACCGTGAGTGCTCTTGTCATGGTTACCGGAGACGCCACCTCAGTGAGCTCTGTTGAACAGTAACGAGTCAACTGACTCGGTTGACTCAGTCGAGTCGTTTTCGCTTTCTGGAGTGAAATTAAAGTGCACCAACGTAATGGGCCCCAACGAAAAGCGCTGGAACTGTTTCATGGGAGTTTTTTCGGTGTTTGTTTACTGAGCCGAGTGTTTAATACGCACTGTCTAAACGAAGGGTAGTTTTATTCATTTCTTTTATTGTCTTTCATTAACCAGGGTGTAAAGGATATGTGTTAGGTTGGGTTTTTTATTATTATCTTTGAGAGTTGGGCATCTGATTTATTTGAGACTTGATTTGGAATTATTTCTTTTCTTCATTTCATTTCATTTTTATATTTTTTTTTTACTGAGGGATAAACTCAGAGAGCTAAATAAATATCGCCTCATTTATTTTCTCTAGATCACGTGTTGGCTGTTTCTTCTAAATTTCGCCCTTTACACATTGTTATTCAATAAGGTAACTGTAACATTTATGGAGGCACCATTTAAATATTCATACAGTGTTAGCTTATTTGGCTAAACCATACCTGAAGTTTTCAGTGGCTGGTATTTTGGAGATGCACGCCCCCTAAATTTATATTGGGCGCCTTTAGGGAGGTGTTACAATAATATTTTCTTTCTTTTTCCAGAGCTGCTCCTGGCTGCCTATTTTGGGTGATGGACCACTAGGAATATTCTACGGCTGGTCTAGCACCACAGAACCAGCCCACCTGATTCACCCAAATGGTGTCATATTTCAGTTAAAACACATTTAACAGACTCGTGTCCAGAACTGTGCAGCAGCAGATGCGCTACAGTCTATAACTGTAACGTTAGTGGACCTCAAAAGGTGGATGGAGCTCATGAAGTGGACAGAGAGGGAAATACAAAATAAAAGTCTCTAATAAGGTGGACGGTCGGTGTATGGAAAGAATAGAGCAGCAGGACGGAGAGCGCCTTTGCTCGAGAACCGTCGCCTAAAGGATGTACTGAGCATTCATGTCTCCAGGGCTGAACTCAAGTGGACAGACAGACAGATGCCAGTATCCTTGTTGGTCCTAACCACTGATACCCGTTCCTAGACGCCTTATTGTCCACTGATCTCTATCTGAGGGGATACGTCTGCATGTCCGCCACGTTGGAGCGGTGAAGATCTGCTTGTGAACAGATTAATTTGTATTGAGAGACGAACAGTCTTGGGATTGAATCAACCACAAGTTCCTTTAATCTCACACACTTTAGCAAATATATATATATATATAATGTATGTGTGTGTGTGTGAATCACTTCTAATCTGAATACACATAAAATAATCCTCCAGAACACTAAGAAGGATGAAGCTGAAGTTGGCTTCCTATTCGCCAGGTTCGATTTTGTTTTTAGCTCTTACTTAAAGTGAGTTTTCTGGTAACAGCAACAGTTCAAACACCTCAAATACCTCAAATGATTTAATGAAACTATCCTGCAACTTACTTGAAATTCAGCCACAACTTCTTTTTCTTTCGGCTGCTCCCTTTAGGGGTCGCCACAGTGGATCATCTGCCTCCATCTTGCCCTATCCATTGCCTCCTCTACTTTCACACCAACCATCTCCATGTCCACCTTCACTACATCCATAAACCTTCTCTGAGGTCTACCTCTTCTCCTTCTACCCAGCAGCTCCATCTCCATCTCCATTCTTTGACCAATATATCTACTATTCCTCCTCAACACATCTCTAAACCATCTCAACCTGGCCTCTCTGGCTTTATCTCCAAACTGCTCCACCTTCACCGTCCCTCTGATCTGCTCATTTCTAATCTTGTCCAGCCTGGTCACTCCCAACGAAAATCTCAGCATCTGAAAGAAATCATAGTAAGAGCTCACAGCGCTGAGATCTGATTACCGAGCTAAAACCATAAAATCTTTATCAGACTATGCTGCTCCCAGCAACCACCTAGCAACACCTCAGCAACCACCTGGAATTCCATAGCAACTACCTATGAACACTATAGCAAACATATAAAATACCATAGTAACCACCTGGAAACACCTTAGGAGCTGTTTGCAAATCAAGTCACTGCATTTTGTTCAGTAAATGCTCTTTTCTGTTTATTGCTAAAATATTAATGACGTGTTAGATGTTCAGACGTACCAAACCAGCCATTAGGGGTGTACTTTGTGTACTTCTGGTGCCGGTCCCAAGCCCGGATAAATGGTGAGGGTTGCATCAGGAAGGGTATCCGGCGTAAAACTTGTGCCAAAACTATCATGCGGATCACAAATATTATTGCCATACCGGATTGGTCGAGGCCCGGGTTAACAACGACCACCTCCGGTGCTGTTCACCAGCAGGGTGTCGGTGGAAATTGGACTATAAGAAGTGGACAGTAGTTATTATGTAGGTACTGTGTAATAATGCAGTTGTAATACAGACGTTGCTTTGGGGAAATGCAACATTTAATTAATGTTATACAGATTACGGTTTGAGACGAGGGCACGTCTGCTGTATTGTTATAATGTCTCAGCACATGCTCACATGTAACTACACAGCTATTAGCGACACATAATATAAAGTGGACCCAAATTCTGCAGCAGGTAACGTCACATTACAGAGAGCATTTATAATAACCTTATTACTACACTCACTTTCAACAAGATCGATACTGAGGCAACAGTAACCAGAACACATCCTGAGGCCTTTCCCTCATTATAAGTGAGGTCAGTGGCTCCATGGGGTCAGTGTCTCTTACACTGTGTTGTCCTGTTTGGTTATTACAGGTCATCTTTGATGAACTTGCTTATAGTAAAGAATTCTAGATAAATACATAGATTTAAAAAAAGTGTTTCAAAAACGGGAAAAATGACAAATACCTGTTGTCCTTTACTTTGTGTGTACAAACAAATAGTGCAACCATTCAAGAAAAACGAAGAGTCAGAGAATCTGGAGAAGTCTCTGTCTGTGAGGGACGAGGCTGAAAACCAGGATCTGCTGGCCGTGATCTTTGGGCCCTCAGGCAGCACTGCATTAAAAACAGACATGATTCTGTAGTGGAAATCACTGCATGGGCTCAGAAACACTTCTGAAAACCACTGACTGTGAACACAGTTCATCACTGCATCCACAAATGCTGTTAAACTCTAAAACACAAAGAAGAACCCAAATATAAACAGGACCCAGAAACGCTGCCACCTTCTCTGGGCCTGAGCTCATTTAAAATGGGCTGAAGTGAAGTGGAAAAGTGTCCGGCGGTCCGACGAATCAACATTTGAAATTCTTTTTGGAAATCATGGACACTGTGTCCATCCGGCTAAAGACCACCCAGGTTGTTATCAGGGCACAGTTGAAAAGCCAGTATTCATGATGGTTTAGCCATGTATGGATTATTCAACTGAATTAGTTCAGAGGCGAAAACACATTTTGGACTTTGTACTGACTTTTAAAACCCTTCTGCTTTGAGTGACCCTCTATCTTAATTGTAGTCATATTAATAAAACAAATGACTGAAAATTCCTTTTTGTCACTACCAAAACAAAAGCTTTACCAAATGTCTCATTAGTGACTGTTACAGAAGAGACAATATTAGCTCATTTTGAATGGAACTCAAATACGCTAACTACATGACCAGCAAACACAGAAAACACACAAAATCAGTTGTTTTATTGAAATTAAATTAATGTTTAATTAATAATTAATGCTTAATTTGTGCAGTGTGCATTTTGGATCATTTTTACAGTGGTCAGGACCCCCATGGACCCTCACAGAGCAGGTACTATTTGGGTGGTGGGTCATTCTCAGCACTGCAGTAACACTGACGTGGTGGTGGTGTGTTTTGTGTGTATTGTGCTGGTGCGAGTGGATCAGACACAGCAGTGCTGCTGGAGTTTTTAAACACTGTCCACTCTAATAGACACCTTCACCTAGAAGCACTGCGTGGACAGTGAGTGGACACAGTGTTTAAAAAACTGTGTCTGATCCACTCGTACCAGTACAACACACACTATCACACCACCACCACGTCAGTGTTACTGCTGTGTCTGATCCACTCGTACCAGTACAACACACACTATCACACCACCACCACGTCAGTGTTACTGCTGAGAATGACCCACCACCCAAATAGTACCTGCCCTGTGAGGGTCCATTGGGGTCCTGACCACTGAAGAACAGAGTATCAGAGAAACAGATGGACTAAAGTCTGTAACTGTAGAACTACATCATGGACTACTTTATTAACCCTAACCCTAAAAATCCCCCCCCCCTGCAGAAGCCCCCAGCTGCCAGCAATGGTGCAGTAAAGCATCTAAAACCTTTCGATTGCGCAGGTTCGTCTGTCGAGCTTAAGCGCACAGCAGAGAGCATCCCAGCAGAAGCGCAAAGAGAAGTGAAAGTCGGTGTGGTCTTCTTCTGACGTCGCCGTTTCTTGAGGTACTGTCTGTTGGTGTGACTGGACGATCTGTTAAACACACACCAACAAAAAACAAGACGCAGAACATTTTCACAAACTGGTGAAAGAAACGGTGAATTGGAGTCAAGTCGGCACAGTGCTGACTTTCATTTCCTTACAGGGAAGTCAAAGTCATCTGTCTGTGGTGACTGACCGCACAATTGGAGAAGCAGCAGACAGAAAAACATGAACTCTTGTGAAAGAGTCCATGGAAACGTTTACAGATATATACACTTGAAAAACATGTTAGGGTTGCAGTTTATTCAGATTTAAAAGTTATTCTTGAGCCTCGATTTAGAAATATTGGTTTTAAATTTAATTATCTAGAATTCCAAGCACCACAGAAGCATGTAGAGTCATGTGTGAAGGCTGAGGCCATATTTTCAGGTAAAAACATGTTTTTTTTCTGCAATCATCTAAACAAATATATGAATTAAAAGACACAATCTCTAATGGTCTCTCCAGAATGTGTTCTTCAGGACGTGTATTGCTGGAGAAGCAGAGCGTGACCCTTACAGATCATCTCATGCAACTCATTTCTCCCAATTCTTGAATTCAGTGAAATCGATGAATATGAGTTGCTTCAGAATAAGATTTTAAAAGACACAGCAAGTTCATTCTCAAGCCACGTTTGTTTACGTTGTCATGAACCACTGCACTTTGAATATGAAGCCAAAGATGTCATGCAGAGCTGATGCGACTATTACAGCTGTCTGCAGAGGTCTGAATACCTTCCGCTCAGATTTGTTGATTTTCTAAGTCAAAATAAGTTAATAGATCCTCTACAGAGCACAAGCTTGCCTATAGAATACAAAGTGTGCCATAACTTTAACACATACGGCTGCGTGTACTGTGGAAAACATCTGTTAGACAAGTTCTGCAAGTTGTACATCCTGGTCAGGTTTTTTCTTTTAACTTGGTTCGGCTGCGGTGAATAAAACTTGCATGTATTACACCATTTAGTGGATCTTGCGCAATCAGTTATTTGGATATTCATTTTGCTGTGATACACTGTGATTTATTATTACTCCGAACAGCAACTTCAGAAATGGATATAAACACAGGGTGATTCAAAAAGATTCATCCGATTTCAAAATGACTTATTTCACTTGTAAATCATTACAGAACCATGCAGTAGAGACTGATCCCATTTCAACCATGAGGTGTCTAGGAACCAATCACAATCCACCTGGAAGACGGCTCCTTCAGTCCGAGAGGAGATGAGACCCCTGAGCAGAAAGCGTTCTGCGTTCTCCACGTCAATCAGAGTGAATCCGTCAGAACTGTGATTTTTGAGGGCAGTGAAGCTCCAGCAGCTCAGAGCGTTCAGTGCTGGTTCCACAGCACTGGATGATCTTCGAAATCCCACTGAAAGAGCTGTGAGTGCAGCGACGGCCGACACGCTCAGTCCAGTCTGGGAAGAGTTTGACTGTGGTGTTGATGTCGTCCGTACAGCTGGAGGAGGTTTAGACTGAGACCTTGTAGAACTACATAATAAACTTTATGCTCATTTAAACCGTTTACAGCTCAATGCACTGATCTGTGATGATTTACAAGAGAAATCAATCATTTTGAAATGGGATGAATCTTTTGAAATGGGATGAATCACTCTGTATTTTGTTATTGTCCAGCCGATCACAGTCACTGTAAACTAAACTTATTAGATTCTTTGGGCTCTCTGGAGAACCACAGAAAAAAAAAAAAATAATAAATCACAAATAGAGCAAAGAGAGGCTGCTGCTTATTATACAGCAAAACTAATGATTGGCTACTGCAGATATGGATCAAAATTTACTGTGCCTAGTCGAGTTTTGTTGAACCGGCACTGCTTTCCAAAGTCTTGGCTGCATTTCTCGGCCGCTCCAAAGTGAAGGGCCCTTCGTATACAGCCAAAAATGCAGCCTACGTTCGGAGTGATTTCAAGGGTGCATTTCCTTCCAGGCCTTTGATTACTCTGGTGACGTCACCAGGACTGTTCCATTTGTGTGACCAACAGGCTACTAAGGAGGAGCCTTCATAGGACAGTCCTACCGAGGACCTGCACCACCTTAGCTACAGCCAAGGCTCTGGAACTCAGCTCTTGAGTAAGAAGTTCATGTGACTGGTGAGTACTGAAGAAGGCTGATGGTGAGAAAGTGTCCAAATTCACGTGTACTCTGATATTTATTAAACTAAAGAGCTCATTCATGCTCAGCACTAGATCAGTGAGGGAGCAGGGATCCATTCATAGCCATGTGTCGCTATAACACAGGGGGCCAAGGAAAATCACACTAGTGGGGCTGTACTAGAAGGGCTGGAGTGTTTCTTTAGCATAACCATTTCACCACTGAACACAATCTACAACCTCTGTTAATCATTCACAGCAGGAGCGACCTTTCAGACTACAAACCTAATGTTTGAAGACAACTCATACGCACCTTTGACAGTCAGCTGTACTTTGTTTTCGGCGTTGACGTTAAGAAGGAAGCAGGTGTATGTTCCTCCATCACTCTTCCTCACATCGCAGAGTTTGATGGAGAAGTTTCCCTTTGTCCACTCAGCTGGAAAACTGTCCACTCTGTTTTTGTAGGATGTGGCCTGCTCATCAAAATTCACGCTGCTGTCCGTGATGTCGTACACAGTGATGGTGTCTCCAAATCTCCAGAACACACTGACTTTACCCAGCAGGGCCTCATGACTGTTTGAACACGGTAAGATGACGGTGTCTCCTACAAAGGCTTGAACATCCTGCAAGGACACTGAGAGAGAGAGAGAGAGAGAGAGAGAGAGAGAGAGAGAGAGAGAGAGAGAGAGAGAGAGAGAGAGCGAGCGAGCGAGCGAGAGAGAGAGAGAGAGAGAGAGAGAGAGAGAGAGAGAGAGAGAGAGAGAGAGAGACCAAAACAGACAACCATAAAACCGTTAGTGTCCGGGCACAGTCTGGCTTTTAATTCTCCGTGTGCTGCTTATTTCTTAGTGAAACCTCAGTGAAGCTCTAGTCCGTTAAATCTTTGTTTATTTGTTTGTAAAATGTGCTCACCTTTCTGTATCAGCAGCAGGAACACTAAGGGCAAACAGCATCTGACGAAGAAGTCAGAAAGTCAGTCATTCATTCAAAACAATCTGTGAACTATACTGCGGTTCCTGTCATGCCACGGCACGCTCAGGTCCTCCTGCTTGTAAAAACAGGTTCTGAATAGGCTGATGATGATGTCATTTTGTGGAAAACATGTAAACATCTCCTGTATGTTGTTCAGTAGGGCTGGTAGTGATGATAACACACACACACCTTCTAAGCTGCTTCTCCTTCTGGGTTGCGGAGAGATGATGCCACTATTAATATTGACTAAGGCAGCATCTGTTAACTGGAGCCAAAGTTGGGCCACTCCTAGTCATGGGATCATACTGTGTACCTATGCAAAACTAGCTTAGCTGCGTTTCTCCTGGTTTTAAACCGCCCTCAGGCATCAAAGCCTGACAGGATAATCATTACGCAACTGCTTTCACAACCGCATTTCAAAAGGTCTTACTCCAGTGGCGGCCCAGCCAAGGCCGCTGAAACTCCTGGACGCTCGATCAGTGGCTCAACTTCCTTACTCAGTTCAGTGGATGGGCAGCATTCCTCACAATGCAGTCTGAGGTACTGAAGGACAGACTGAATCCCAGTCTTCACACTGGGGTCACCAGCAGCACACCATGCCAAACAACTGTGAGGGCAATCTGAACCAATCAGATTCACTCTTTCTATACCAATAGTTTGGCTGGGGGAAAAAAAGCAGCTCAAACTTCATAGGAAAAGCCAACATATGAAAACAACTGGGACAAGCAAGAAAAACCCCTGGAAAATCCAAGGAACTTGGACAGGTGGCAAACCTACTTAAAGCTGCTGTTTACCCATAACTGAGAAACGAGTCAGCACACTTTGGTGAGCATTCCAGCCAAACCTGGCTTCATCTGAGGAGCTTAATGATGTATGTGGGAGCTGACAAATGCAGGAATCCGGCCCTCCAGCTCTGGAATTCCCACCTGACGCATAATGTTAAGGTTAAGGTGTCCAGCTGGTTATGGTGGATATACAAAGGAAAACACTTAAGTAGCCCAATATGGATATTTTAAACTGTCGGGTTACCTGATTTACCTGGACCTGATTTTCAGGGGTCAGTAGGTTAGGTGGTCTTGTTTGGGCTGCTGGAAGTAAACAGCTATTTTAGTAGCTAAGCTAGCTAACTAACTAAGACTAGCCAGCCAACCGCCAAGCTACATTTCGGATGTTGTGACCACCAAACTGGCCGTTCGTCAAGGAATTAATATCTGTAATATGGGGTTAAATGTAAATCCTGGCTTGCTGTGTCTCAGGATAGGTAGCTAGCCGAGCTCAGCTACACTGCCGATATTTATCCTGAGGTTTTTGGGAATTCTGGTTAGCTCCGTTAGCTTCGCTGAGGAGGAATTCCCCCAAAACAAGGCCTGATAAATACAGACAGACCTGTAACCACACGAGAACCTTGCTTTTCTACCTCACACAGAAGGCTTACCTGATTTTTCCCATTTCATATATCTGTTTAAACACTTTATGAGGAATAAAATAACTAAAAAATCCTTTGGTGGTCAAATTCTTACTCTCTGGAGCTGAGCGGCGCATGCGCGAATATCTACGGAAGCGTACGTAACAGAAAACTATAATTATAACGTTAGTGGACCTCGAAAGGTGGACGGAGCTCATGAAGTGGACAGAGAGGGAAATACAAAATAAAAGTCTCTAATAAAGTGGACGGTCGGTGTATGGAAAGAATAGAGCAGCAGGACGGAGAGCGCCTTTGCTCGAGAACCGTCGTCTAAAGGATGTACTGAGCATTCATGTCTCCAGGGCTGAACTCAAGTGGACAGACAGACAGATGCCAGTGTCCTTGTTGGTCCTAACCACTGATACCCGTTCCTAGACGCCTTATTGTCCACTGATCTCTATCTGAGGGGATACGTCTGCGCGTCCGCCATGTTGGAGTGGTCAAGATCTGCTTGTGAACAGATTCATTTGTATTGAGAGACGAAGAGTCTTGGGACTGAATCAGCCACAACTTCCTTTAATCTCACACACTTTAGCAAATATATATATATATATATATATATATATATATATATATATATATATATATGTGTGTGTGTGTGTGTGTGTGTGTGTGTGTGTGTGTGTGTGTGTGAGAATCACTTCTAATCTGAATACACATAAAATAATCCTCCAGAACACTAAGAAGGATGAAGCTGAATTTGGCTTCCTATTCGCCAGGTTGGATTTTGTTTTTAGCTCTTACTTAAAGTGAGTTTTCTGGTAACAGCAGGAGTTCAAACACCTCAAATACCTCAAATGATTTAATGAAAATCTCCATTCCAGTCAATGGCTGACCTGAGCTTAAGACTGAACTTGACCTCCTAGACTCAGCATAACTACAAATGTGGAACCAAAATTGCTCAAGGGGCCTTTTTAAACTTCCATAAAAAAGTCTGTGCACTCATACTGTCTTTCTGTGTTTAAAGGGGAAGTTAGGATGTAAACAGAGGCGTTCAGAACGGAAAGTTATTGTGTTCTGTTGTGAATTCTAGTCACCTCTGTTAGTTCTGCTGTGGGGAATGGCCAAAACAACGCCTGATAACTGTAGGTCTTAATCCAGAAAGTGTCTCACAACATGATGCTTACCTCCTTTTATCAATGTTCGTTTGAATATCTTATAATAAATAAACAAAATATAAACCCTGAGGTCACCAAATCTGCTCTTATTAGACTGTTAAAAGGCAGATCAAATAAAGCCAGATACTGGATTATCAGCCAAAAATAAATTCTAAAGGTATACATTTTTTTGTTTTTTTATACAACCCCATTTCCAAAAAAGTTGGGACACTGTGCAGAATGTAAACAAAAATAGGATGCAATGATGTGCAAATCATGTAAATCATATTTTTAAAGGAAAATTCTACAAAGACAACATATCAAATGTTGAAACTGAGATATTTTATTGTTTTTTGAAAAATATTTGCCCATTTTGAATTTGATGCCAACAACATGTTCCATAAAGTTGGGACGGGGGCCTGTTTACCGCTGCGTTTCTTTACCTCTTCTTTTACGAGTCCTCTGTGTTTGGGAACTGAGGAGACTGTAGTTTTGAAAGTGAAATGTTTTTTAAACCATCATGAATACTGGCTTTTGGACTGTGCACTGATAACAAGCTGAGTGGTCTTTAGCCTGGAGGACACAGCGTCCATAATTAAAATGAAAATAAAAAGTTCAAATGTTGGTTTGTCAGACCACAGAACACTTTTCCTCTTCCCCGCAGTCTATTTTAAATGAGCTCAGGCCCAGAGAAGGTGGCAGCGTTTCTGTATCCCATTTATATTTGGGTTCTTCTTTGTGTTCTAGAGTTTTAACAGCATTTGTGGATGCAGTGATGAACTGTGTTCACAGACAGTGGTTTTCAGACATGTTTCTGAGCCCATGCAGTGATTTCCTTATATACAGAGATTTCTCCAGATTCTTTAAATCTTTGAATAATTTGATGTACTTTAGATGATGAAAAGCAGAAGTTCTTAGCTCTTTTACCTTGAGAAATGTTATTCTTGAATTTTTGCTCTATTTTTTGGCATTACACAACTTTCCCAGTCTTTTATTGCCCCCTTCCCAACTTTTTTGGAATGTGTTATTGGCATCAAATTTAAAATGGGCAAACATTTTTCAATAAACAATAAAATGCCTTGGTTTCAAATATAGGGTTTAAATTATTTGCATATCATTGCATTTTGATTTTATTTACATTTTGCAGTGTCCCAACTTTTTCAGAAATGGGGTTTACATTTTACATTTATGTTGATTTAGCCATGCAAATGGCTTAGATGGCTAAACAAAATTATTCAGATGAATTTGATGTTTCTGAGAAAGTTACAGAGTCAGAATTGTTCGCAGTGGACATCTGGACAGTTTAACGCCTTTAAGTCTGGCTGGTTGGTGGGTGGAATTTCCCTTTAACCCACATAAAACATTGAATACCTGTCTTGTAGCTCCACCTTGCCGGTCCCAAAAATATCCAGCCAAGAGTAGTTCTGTGGTCAGAAACCAACCACTGACAAAGAGCTAGAGATGAGCCTCAGTCTCTAACTGTACACCAGCAAGGTGGAGCTACAACACAGGGGTTTCTGATAAAGTGGCCGGTGAGTGCAAAGTAGGCACAGCTCAAAGATGATGCCAGAACAGTCCTGAGAGAACCGCATGGTAAAGTCATACAATTATTTATTGATCTGTGGTTTACTCAACAAGGTCAACTTAGGTTTCAGCCAAAGAATCAGTTTTCAAATAGAAATTATTCATAAATTTGATCAACCCTCTGTAAATGCTATGCAGCTGGTTCCGTCTCTCGCTGGACAGACATGCAGAAATAAAACAACAGAAAAGCAGACAAAAGCAGGAGGTTGTCTGGTCTCATTTGAACTTTCAGCATTAGCTGAAACATGCTAATAGCAGTTAGCTCTTAAGTCAGAAAACAAAGAGAGAGAAACTTGTTTTGTGCCACAGAAGCCGGCAGAAATGCACTTCAACATGACCCCAACATGCTGCTATACCTGCTACACCATGAACACTAACATCTCCTGGAAGTGGTTTAAGGTTTGGGGGTCGGCTGCTGCAGATAAAGAGCAGACACACAGTTGGCTGATGCCACCGAACTGATCAGATCAGTTTGAGGCGGCGCGACCAACTAAGAAAACGGAGAGTAATGTGGCATGAGAGGTGAAACCTGGTGTGCTATGGTTCATTGTCTCTAGCTGGCTAAAGGTATAGCCACGCTGTGGGTTCTAGTTCAAGCTCTGTTAGGTCTGTTAGCTTCGCTAAAGGAAAACCCCCAAGTAGCAGCAGTTTTGCTGTTTAACTACAGTATCTTGTTTTGTTTTACCTCATACGACATTCTTACCTCATGTTTGTCTGCCGAATGTGGGTTTAAACCAACCAAGATACCAAAACCTCCAAAGCTTTCCACTTAAACCAAACCGATAGTTTGGTTGCGCGCAGATGCGGAAATACAGACCACGTGTGTATCAATATGAAGACAAATTCAGAGACCATGCATAAAAGTAGTAATAGTAATAAGAAGAAGAATGAAAAAATATACATATCATTTATTAGATTTTCTTCTTTTTTTTTCAGAACTGATGCCTATTTTGGGTAATAGATCACTCCCCGTGACACCACTCTATAAATTACTTGTATCAGCACCACAGAAGCTGCTCTGATCGCCCAAAGGGTTGGTGTTATATTTAATATTTTTAATGTATTTACATTAAAAGACTGACAGATTGTTTAAAAACCCTCCAAAAACTGTGCAAAATGCGGTTTAGAGGCACAGTTTTACTATAAGATCACTAAACGTCCCTAATAAAGGGGACAATAACTGTATGATAGTTTTACTTCTTCAAACTCATCACATCTAAAATAAATCCTCAGTCCATGTGATGCTCATATCTATCCAAAGCCTTCTGGCACAGATACTGTGATAAAACAAAGGACAAATAGTTTCAGTCCCTCTTTATATTAAGTGTCTATAACTGTATAGTTACACATGAATAACGTATATAACAACACTGTAACTACAGCTCATTTAGTTAATGTTATGAATGGATTACAGCAGTAGATCCTGTGTAATTACACGTGTATTAACTTCACAGGAACGTTCCTGTAATGTTAGAGTTACACTCACAGAAATGATTCACGGCTGAGTTAGTTTTTATGCATTTACATCTATTTGATTTTATTTAAAAACTCATCTTTTTTATATGTATGCATTAAAATTAATTATTATATACATCATTTAATCAATGCTAAAATATATTGAATGTAATTAGTTAATACATACTAACATAGTTTAAATTAAAAAAGCTGTAAAACTAACAAGATTCTGTTATTTAAATTTTATGTGATTAGTTTTCTTAGAATTTCTGAGAAGTCAATGGAAACGATGTTTTGTGCCAGTAGGTGGCGGTAATGCCCCTTGAAGTTGGTCGCCAACTGCCGTAAAACTCGAAGAAGAAAAATATTATGGGATGCGCTTCTCCTGGTGCGGGTGCAGCGTCAGTCCGTGTGAGATGGAGAACAATCCGAGCCCATCCTGCGTCCTTTCACTCCCAGATGTGTTCTAATCTGCAGTTTATATCACACCGCATCAATATATTCATGTAGGCTGTGATCATTTTTTAGCAGTTTATCTTGGTCGCGTTGTACTGGACAGTGCTAGCGCACGTTCGCAACACAGCTAACAAGTTAGCTACTCGCTAACTTAGTAATGCAGCTTGATTATAGTCATAAAGTAACTACAGGGAACATTAAGTGAGCCTGATTCCCTGTGTCCACAACATTTATCCTGTTCATTGTGTAAAAAGTTGGGTTCGGTCTGCTTATTAAAGTTTACCTTGAGAATTCCTGAAAGTTAGCTTGAGAATTCCTAAAAGTTAGCTTGAAAATTCCTAAAAGCCTCTTTCCCGCTTTTTTCGGGATGCTGCTTCCTTGCACGTTAAACGGCACTGTTGTGGCCTCATGTTGCTTTTTTGACTCCAGGAATGAAGCAGTTGTACGTTCCTCCATCCGTCTTCTTCACACCGCTGAGTTTGATGGAGAAGTTTCCTTTAGTCCACTCGTCTGGAAAGCTGTCAACTCGGCCTCTGAACGGCACATCCTGTTCATCCAACGACGCTCTGCTGTCGACGATGTCGTACACGGTGCCGCTGTCTCTGAATCTCCAGAATACGGTGACTTTATTTGGCAGCGCTTTACCACTGATAAGGCATGGCAAGATGACGGTGTCGCCCACAAAACCTTCAATCTCCTGCAGGGAAACTGAAACAGATACCAAAACACACACCAAATCAAAGGTGTCCAGGCACCGTCTGGCTTTTAGTTCTCTGTGTGAAACCTCAGTGAAGCTCTAGTCCGTTAGATCTTTGCTTATCGAGGTGTAAAAAGTGCTCACCTTTCTGCATCAGCAGCAGGAACACTAAGGGCAAACAGCATCTGAGGAAAAAGTCAGAAAACAAAGAGAGGAAAACTTGTTTTGTGCCACAGAAGCCGGCAGAAATACACGGAGCCTGCCGCTAACATACGGCTGTTCCTGTCCCTGCTGTGCTTCTGCTTAGACGCTCAAAGCGCTTGCAGAAACAGGTTCTGCATAGGCTGATGATTCCATTTTGTGGAAAAAACGTGCTAACACTGCAGTAAATGAACACTCTTGAGTGACCCTAACCTTCAGAAGACGAGCCGCAGACGAGCTGTGAGGTTAGCTAAAGCTATGGAACAGACCACGTTTGAGGTGGTGTGACCAACTAATTGGAGCAGATTGTGGAGCGAATGGAGTAGAACGTGGTTTTAAATGTAAATGCTGGCTTGTTATGTTTCATTACAGGAGTCACAAAAAAATCAAGACGTATCTGGTTCACAGGCTTTAAACTATATCGCTGTTGTCCCGAAGAAAACCTTGTATCTCCAAAATGGTAACTTTACAGGAGAAGGGAAAACCATACTTTACTTTTAATGTAAGTCAAACGTATTTTCAAGTCATTTTGGGCCGGTTGTTTTGGTCCATTCACCACAATATTTACACACAATGTAAAGGACAACAGACATTTTCAAACAATCTCAAAAACTGAAAAACAACAAAAATGGAAATACGAGGTTTTCTTCCAACAGCAGCGATATTTTAAATATTTAAAAACATTTTATTTTGAAAAACAGCAGCTGGTAACGTTTTGCTGGAGGCTTCATCGGATAAGTGTCCTCTTATGTGTCCTCTTGCTGCCTTGCATCATAGTCATTGCAGTGTAGAGCTTTGCGGTAAAAATAGATTCTTCTTTTATGCAAATGAGTCTAGCTGCTCATCGTGTAAATAAGGCGAGATTGGCCTTCGTCATAAATGCCACAAACATTAAACTTGCACTTGCGGTAGAAAAGGACAACGATGAATCAATCTTCTGTAAATCTACAACTTTTTTCACATTGATGAAAATTTTTTCTTTGACCTCAAGCTGTCAGTTTTTACTTCCCCTATAACACCTAGCTTGGTGTCACCCCTCACAGGCTGTGCGCAGGAAATGCTTCGGCAAAGGTTTAATACAAGTTAAAGACAAAAGTTCTTTGGTTTTTTTGCGGAAAGAAAAAGGATAACATTTGGTGAAGGTGCAACACCAGTCGAGTTATATCATTATGCTTGGTAGTATACTTACATATCGCTTGAGACGCTGTGCAGAAAGGTAAATAAAAACACGATGCAATGATGTGCAAATCATGTAAACCATATTTTTGAAGGAAAATAGTACAAAGACAACCAAACAAATGCTGAAACTGAGAATTTCATTATTTTTTTGAAAAATGATTATATTTTTAGAAAAATATTTGCACATTTTGAATTTGATGCCAGCAACATGTTCCAAAAAGTAGGAACAGGGACAGGTTTACCGCTGTGTTCCATCACCTCTTCTTTAAACAACACTCTGTAAGCGTTTGGGAACTGACGAGACTCTGCTGTACTTTTGAAAGTCCTTTCTGTTCTTTTTTGATAAAGGATTTCAGCTGCTCATCAGTTTCAGAGTCTCCTTTATCATGCTTTTCATTTCATAATATGCCAAATGTTTTCAGTGGTGACCGCAGGCAGATCAGTTTAGCACCCGGACTCTTTTAATACGGAGCAGTGCTGCTGTAATACATGCAGAATGTGGTTTGACATCGTCTTGCTGAAATAATCAAGGCCTTCCCTGTAAAAGACGTCGTCTGGATGGCAGCAGATGTTGCCAAAACATGTAAATATAGTTCAGCATTAATGGCGCCATCACAGATGAGCACGTCACCCATGCCATGTGCGCTAATGCCCCCCTAAACTATCATGAATACTGGCTTTTGGACTGTGCACTGATAACAAGCTGAGTGGTCTTCAGCCCGGAGGACACAGTGTCCATAATTAAAATGAAAATAAAAAGAAAAGAAGTTCAAATGTTGATTCGTCGGACCGCAGGACAATTTTCCACTTCCCCTCAGTCTATTTTAAATGAGCTCCGGCCCAGAGAAGGTGGCAGCGTTTCTGTATCCCATTTATATTTGGGTTCTTCTTTGTGTTTTAGAGTTTAACAGCGTTTGTGGATGCAGTGATGAACTGTGTTCACAGACAGTGGTTTTCCACAGTGCAGCAGCTGTTCTGCTTTTATATCTACAGCAACAAGAGCGGGCACCTCACGCTGCCGGCTGACCTGCGCTGTTCAAGGTTCGTTCATTTTCTATCAAGTGAATCTCTTTCTGCATCGAGTTAATGGCCAGTCTGGAGCTGGAATTTGTGCTGTTGTTTTTACTCTCTGGCCCTGATTATAAATCAGTCTGAGTTACAATAAAAATTACAGGACACGGCATTTTTTGCAGTTTATCAAACTGAAACTTTTAAACTGTCTCCTCAAAATACAGAGCATGTTTACAACTTTTCAAAGCGTGCAGTATTGACTCTGCTTTGCCTTTGTTCGGTGTATTTTAGGCAGATCTTTCGTGATCATATTTCCACTAAAGTTAACTCACGTGCAGAGAAGGGCGATATGGCAAAAACGGAACACTGTGATAGGTTTTCTCAATTTCTCACAATGTGGGACAATATTTTTATTTAAATATACATAAATACCCTCTGTGGTCTGTGTTTATACATTAAATATAACTATATACTCACTGGCCACTTTATTAGGCAGGTGGTCGAGACAACTTGCTGAAGTGCAGGCCGAGCATCAGAACGGGGAAGAAAGGGGATTTAAGGGGCTTTGAACGTGGCGTGGTTGTTGGTGCCAGACGGGCTGGTCTGAGTATTTCAGAAACTGCTGATCTGCTGGGATTTTCACACACGACCATCTCCAGGGTTCACAGAGAACGGTCCGAAAAAGAGGAAATATCCAGAGAGCGGTCAGTTGTGAGGACGAAAATGCCTTGTTGATGTGAGAGGTCAGAGGAGAATGGGCAGACTGGTTCCAGATGATAGAAAGGCAGCAAAAACTCAAATAACCAACCAGAATCTCTGAGGAGCGTTTCCAACACCTTGTTGAAAGTGTGCCACGAAGAATTAAGACAGTTCTGAAGGCAAAAGGGGTCCAACCTTTTACTAGTAAGGTGTACCTACTAAAGTGGCCGGTGAGTGTAAATACTAAATGCATACTGTTCTGTACTCAGCCCAATTCAACAGGACTGACCAGGCTCTCTTTGTAATCTCACATGCAGTTGGGAAGTGTTTTTGAGTTCTGATGATACTCACAAAGCATACTGTGACACGTTTTCATGTAATTTATCACGATAACGATAAATATTGTCAGATTGCCCAGCCCTACTGAGAACTTAATGATCTGTAAATTCATTTTATATCTTAAATGAATAGGCTTTACATTGTGCTGCCATACTATGTCATGAATACCAGGGGTAGGACAATACAATCAGCCCAGATTTGGTCATTTCACCATCATTTCAACAAAAAAATCCATATAATGAAGAACGATAAAGTTTAATGCATGCTTTCAGGTTCTTGCCAGGAGCTAGCAAGGTGTTAAGTGGTGCTGACTGAGAACTTTGGTGTGCAAACAAGAACATCCATTTTCACACAGTCACAGCTTTGCATTACAATATCACAAAGCATTAGATCCCTATAAAATAGTATATAGTATAAAAACACTGCAGAGTAGCACAAAGCTTCTTCAATATTCAGCAAAAACATAAGAATTCAGAATTTAAAGGTTGAGCTATCATCGGATGGACGATCTCTACAAGTCGGCCAAGATTATCTTCTTACTACAGTAACCCTCGACGTTTAGAGCATGTCACTGCCGTCGGATCAAAACCTCGTACCTCCAAAACGGTCACTTTACAGAGGAGGGAAAAAACCTACTTAACTTTTAATGTAAGTCAATGAAACCAGAGTTTTTACAGTCATTGTGGGCCATTTCTTTTAGTCCATTCATCATGAAATCTGCAGACAACGTAAAGAACAACAGGTGTTTTCAAATTATGTCAAAAACTGGAAAACTGGAGATACGAGGTTTTCTTCCAACAGCAGAGATATATTTATGGCCTCTTTCTGAGTTTTTGAAGAACACAGCTACAGCAAGTATTGTTATGTGCAGGAAATCAGCCAAAAAACACACGCAGGTCACACCCGAAAGCACATAAAGCTTTATTCTGAAATGCCCAGTGATGCAGTCTGCAGTCTTCAGATCAAGCATTTGTTCCATGCGGTTGTTCCAGTTCTTTGGTTTAGATCAGAGCGTGCTGTCCTCAAACAGCAAACGTGTCCGGCCTTAGTTCTTGTCTGCAACAGCAAAAACTCTGAAGAACATGAAGAAGATCCATGACATCTTGTTAAGACTGTAACCTTCTAGTAAAAACTGAATCCAATGCGAGTTTAATTCATACATTTCTACCCAAGTATGTCATTTCACAGCTACATTTGATGACGTATAGCAAAAAATGAACACAGTAACTGCAGGTTACTGAGGGTTAATCTGCCCTATTAAAAAGTTTCTAGCCTACATTTTAGAAAAGAGGTAAAAGCTCTTCAGAACACGGCTCCCGTGTGTTGGTGGGGGAACTCAGAGACGAATACAAACTACTGAACAGGTCGGTCTCAATGAGTCACTTAGATACAAGATAACATTCAGGGATGCCCCTGAAAAGAGCACTGAGATGCGACAGTCACAGCTCAACACAGTCATGTTTTACTTGGTGAGATGTTGAGGTTGGGCTCGTCCATCCAAGCTTCATTAAGCATTAAGGAAAGTGGCTTAGTGCTGTTATCTTTATTAGGAAAGGCGGCCTCAGATACCTTCATGCAGATTCTTCACTGTATGATGTGATATAATATATAGTTTAGTATAATATACATCTTGCTAAATTTGACAAGACTGTCTCGGAGCGTTTTGAATTTTAAGCAATATAAGCGACTGGGTTTTCATTGTTTTTGGTTAATATGCCTAAAAGCATTCTAGCACCAGAACCTATCAGCACTAGACAGTAGAACAAAACAGCAACTTTAAAGCAGAAGGAAAAACATTCCTAACTTTTAATGTAATTTAATGTAAAACTGATCTGATTTGAAGCAATTCTGGCGCATTTCTATTGGTCCAATCACCGTGACATTTTCACATGATCTAAAGGATAGCTGACGGGTTCGAATTACGTATAAAAATTAAATCGATAAAAATCGACAAAAATGAAGAAATTTTGAAAACATTTTCTTTGGACATTATTTGAAAATAACTGTTGCCCTTTACGTTATATGTACATTTCATGATTAATGAACCAAAGTGAACGGCCCAAAATGACTTGGAAAGACATCTGGTTCCATTGACTTACATTAAAAGTACAGGAGGTTTTTTCCTTCTTCTGTAAAGTTTTGGAGATACAAGGTTTTGTTCCAACAGTAGTGAAATAAAACTTGCATAAGTTTAATCAGCCAATCAACCAGTCAATCTAACAACTACAATGAGGGAATGCACAATATTTCGGACACATAACTAAATCAACACATTTGAAAATAATTTTAAATTCTATAATTTTAATTCTTCAAGTGATCAGAAATGAACTGAAATTCCGGAGTGTTTTGTATGAACACACTTGATTACATTACATCCAAATAAACAAATGATAAACAATCTGAAAAGTGGACACATTGTCTTCATAGGAACTCTTACACATAAAGAATGAGAGGCATGAGTTAGAGATTGCATTGGTTCAACACCTCGTGTATCAGTATCAGGCTAGTATCAGCAGAAATCGCAGGATGTCATTATATTAAGGTGCTCATCCTAAGTGCTTGACTGTTGTCGCTCAGTTTAAACAGCTCATTTTAAGTTTAAAGAAAAAGCATCTGATTGGTGTCAGTACTGGACGAAACTCAAGGTTTAAATATACATTAAGTGCACAAACGTAATACGACCATTTACTGAATTCCTGCAGTTACTGATGGTCATGTAACCAGGACACTGCAGTGCCTCACACCAGATTAAAGTCGCTATCAAGGTACAAGAAATCCAGAGACCTGGATTTTAGACGGCCACTTCATTAATACACCTGGTTTCTACAGTTTGTCCAGTTTATCAGCTCCATTTACTGTATAGCTGCACTCTGTAGTTCTACAGTTACAGACTGTAGTCCATCTGTTTCTCTGATACTCTGTTACCCTGTTCTTCAGTGGTCAGGACCCCCATGGACCCTCACAGAGCAGGTACTACCTGGGTGGTGGATCATTCTCAGCACTGCAGTAACACTGACGTGGTGGTGGTGTGTTTTGTATGTATTGTGCTGGTGCGAGTGGATCAGACACAGCAGTGCTGCTGGAGTTTTTAAACACTGTCCACTCTAATAGACACCTTCACCTAGCAGCACTGCGTGGACAGTGAGTGGACACAGTGTTTAAAAAACTGTCTGATCCACTCGTACCAGTGCAACACAGGTGGTTGCGTGAGCATCATGGCCATTGAAGAGTAAAGTATCAGAGAAACAGATGACAAGGTAGGAGAGTCTGATAGAGTGGACAGTGAGTGGAGTTAAAAACTCCAGCAGCACTGCTGTGTCTGATCCACTCGTACCAGCACAACACACACTAACACACCACCACCACGTCAGTGTTACTGCAGTGCTGAGAGTGATCCACCAGCCAAACAGTACCTGCTCTGTGAGGGTCCATGGGGGTCCTGCTATTCTATTCTAACAGTGTTGAAGTGCCGGTTTCCTCTGCGTTGTGCAGCGATGTTGATGTGTAAAGCCTGCCAACATTATCATTCTCACACCCTCTGAAACCTTCCAGACGAGCTAATCTACCAAGGACACTACACCCTCTTACATTTCCCCAGAGATACGAGTGCAGCTTCGGCTCAACCAGGGCGGCAGAGTAATCACTCAGTCCACCTCAGAGTGTCCAGCCCGTTTACTAGCCCTTGTTTCCTTTGCATCAAGGCCGTCCAAACTTATTTAAAAGAGAGCCAGATTAAAACACCTGAGGGCCGACATATTCTTCACTAATGATTCAAAATATATACGTTTCCAAAATATCTGCACACCGAATCTGAGCTTTCCGTGAGCTGCTGTGTTTCCTATCACGGTATAAAAGATGCCCGGGGCTTCTTTTAATGTTGGATTGTTCATTCGGAGCAGTTTGGATCAACAAGCGCTTGTAATAAATAATTTAACAGTAACAATACAGCATTTCTAATGTATTAATCAGATTCCAATTCAGGCGGTCAGTTGCTGAAAGATGTCATTTGTGAGACAGACTAAACCAAAATCTCTGAATTGTTTGGGTTTGTTGGCGAATGTTCTTTACATATCAAATAAACGCAGTGTAGCCGAGTTTTTGTTTGACCTTAAAGGGTTAATGTTTACCGAACTACTGGACTTGCTCTGATCAGGAGTAAATATCTAGTGATGTATGTCTACAAACACAAATATCAATCACTTCGCTCCTCATTCTGTTCTCAAAATGACTTTTTTCCTGAAATATCTTGACTTTTTCTCCAAGTATCATGACTTTTTCCCCCCTGAAATACTTTTTTATTTTTATTAACAGTGGCCCTAACCCTGAACACCATGTTTCTCTGTGAAACAGAGCGGATGTGAAGGATTGTACTTTCGTTAGCGCAGATTCGTCTGTCGAGCTTAAGCGCACAGCAGAGAGCATCCCAGCAGAAACGCAAAGAGAAGTGAAAGTCGGTCTGGTCTTCTTCTGACGTCGCCGTTTCTTGAGTTACTGTCTGTTGGTGTGACTGGACGATCTGTTAAACACACACAAACAAAAAACAAGACGCAGAACATTTTCACAAACTGGTGAAAGAAACGGTGAATTGGAGTCAAGTCGCCACAGTGCTGACTGTCATTTCCTTACAGGGAAGTCAAAGTCATCTGTCTGTGGTGACTGACCGTACAATTGGAGAAGCAGCAGACAGAAAAACATGAACTCTTGTGAAAGAGGCCATGGAAACGTTTACAGATATATACACTTGAAAAACATGTTAGGGTTGCAGTTTATTCAGATTTAAAAGTTATTCTTGAGCCTCGATTTACAAATATTGGTTTTCAATTCAATTATCTAGAATTCCAAGCACCACAGAAGCGTGTAGAGTCATGTGTGAAGGCTGAGGCCATATTTTGAGGTAAAAACATGTTTTTTTCTGCAATCATCTAAACAAATATATGAATTAAAAGACACAATCTCTAATGGTCTCTCCAGAATGTGTTCTTCAGGACGTGTATTGCTGGAGAAGCAGAGCGTGACCCTTACAGATCATCTCATGCAACTCATTTCTCCCAATTCTTGAATTCAGTGAAATCGATGAATATGAGTTGCTTCAGAATAAGATTTTAAAAGACACAGCAAGTTCATTCTCAAGCCACGTTTGTTTACATTGTCATGAACCACTGCACTTTGAATATGAAGCCAAAGATGCCATGCAGAGCTGATGCGACTATTACAGCTGTCTGCAGAGGTCTGAATACCTTCCGCTCAGATTTGTTGATTTTCTAAGTCAAAATAAGTTGATAGATCCTCTACAGAGCACAAGCTTGCATACAGAATACAAAGTGTGCCATAACTTTAACACATACGGCTGCGTGTACTGTGGAAAACATCTGTTAGACAAGTTCTGCAAGTTGTACATCCTGGTCAGGTTTTTTCTTTTAACTTGGTTCGGCTGCGGTGAATAAAACTTGCATGTATTACACCATTTAGTGGATCTTGCGCAATCAGTTATTTGGATATTCATTTTGCTGTGATACACTGTGATTTATTATTACTCCGAACAGCAACTTCAGAAATGGATATAAACACAGGGTGATTCAAAAAGATTCATCCGATTTCAAAATGACTTATTTCACTTGTAAATCATTACAGAACCAGGCAGTAGAGACTGATCCCATTTCAACCGTGAGGTGTCTAGGAACCAATCACAATCCACCTGGAAGACGGCTCCTTCAGTCCGAGAGGAGATGAGACCCCTGAGCAGAAAGCGTTCTGCGTTCTCCACGTCAATCAGAGTGAATCCGTCAGAACTGTGATTTTTGAGGGCAGTGAAGCTCCAGCAGCTCAGAGCGTTCAGCGCTGGTTCCACAGCACTGGATGATCTTCGAAATCCCACTAAAAGAGCCGTGAGAGCAGCGACGCCCGACACGCTCAGTCCAGTCTGGGATGAGTTTGACTGTGGTGTTGATGTCGTCCATACAGCTGGAGGAGGTTCAGACTGAGACCATGTAGAACTACATAATAAACTTTATGCTCATTTAAACCGTTTACAGCTCAATGCACTGATCTGTAACGATTTACAAGAGAAATCAATCATTTTGAAATGGGATGAATCTTTTGAAATGGGATGAATCACTCTGTATTTTGTTATTGTCCAGCCGATCACAGTCACTGTAAACTAAACTTATTAGATTCTTTGGGCTCTCTGGAGAACCACAGAAAAAAATAAATGAATATAAAGCACAAATAGAGCAAAGAGAGGCTGCTGCTTATTATACAGCAAAACTAATGATTGGCTACTGCAGATATGGATCAAAATTTACTGAGCCTAGTCGAGTTTTGTTCAACCAGCGCTACTTTCCAAAGTCTTGGCTGCATTTCTCGGCCGCTCCAAAGTGAAGGGCCCTTCGTATACAGCCAAAAATGCAGCCTACGTTCGGAGTGATTTCAAGGGTGCATTTCCTTCCAGGCCTTTGATTACTCTGGTGATGTCACCAGGACTGTTCCATTTGTGTGACCAACAGGCTACTAAGGAGGAGCCTTCATAGGACAGTCCTACCGAGGACCTGCACCACCTCAGCTACAGCCAAGGCTCTGGAACGCAGCTCTTGAGTAAGAAGTTCATGTGACTGGTGAGTACTGAAGAAGGCTGATGGTGAGAAAGTGTCCAAATTCACGTGTACTCTGATATTTATTAAACTAAAGAGCTCATTCATGCTCAGCACTAGATCAGTGAGGGAGCAGGGATCCATTCATAGCCATGTGTCGCTATCACACAGGGGGCCAAGGAAAATCACACTAGTGGGGCTGTACTAGAAGGGCTGGAGTGTTTCTTTAGCATAACCATTTCACCACTGAACACAATCTACAACCTCTGTTAATCATTCACAGCAGGAGCGACCTTTCAGACTACAAACCTAATGTTTGAAGACAACTCATACGCACCTTTGACAGTCAGCTGTACTTTGTTTTTGGCGTTGACGTTAGGAAGGAAGCAGGTGTACGTTCCTCCATCACTCTTCCTCACATCGCGGAGTTTGATGGAGAAGTTTCCCTTTGTCCACTCAGCTGGAAAACTGTCCACTCTGTTTTTGTAGGATGTGGCCTGCTCATCAAAATTCACGCTGCTGTCCGTGATGTCGTACATAGTGATGTTGTCTCCAAATCTCCAGAACACACTGACTTTACCCAGCAGGGCCTCATGACTGTTTGAACACGGTAAGATGACGGTGTCTCCTACAAAGGCTTGAACATCCTGCAAGGACACTGAGAGAGAGAGAGAGAGAGAGAGAGAGAGAGAGTGAGAGAGAGAGAGACAGAGAGAGAGAGACAGAGAGAGAGAGAGAGAGAGAGAGAGAGAGAGAGAGAGAGAGAGAGAGAGAGAGAGAGAGAGTGAGAGTGAGAGTGAGAGAGAGAGAGAGAGAGAGAGAGAGAGTGAGAGAGAGAGTGAGAGAGAGAGAGAGAGAGAGAGAGAGAGTGAGAGTGAGAGAGAGAGAGAGAGAGAGAGAGAGAGAGTGAGAGAGAGAGTGAGAGAGAGAGAGAGAGAGAGAGAGAGAGAGAGAGAGTGAGAGAGAGAGAGACAGAGAGAGAGAGACAGAGAGAGAGAGAGAGAGAGAGAGAGTGAGAGTGAGAGTGAGAGTGAGAGTGAGAGAGAGAGAGAGAGAGAGAGAGAGAGAGAGAGAGAGAGTGAGAGAGAGAGAGAGAGAGAGAGAGAGAGAGACCAAAACAGACAACCATAAAACTGTAAGTGTCCGGGCACAGTCTGGCTTTTAGTTCTCCGTGTGCTGCTTATTTCTTAGTGAAACCTCAGTGAAGCTCTAGTCCGTTAAATCTTTGTTTATTTGTTTGTAAAACATGCTCACCTTTCTGTATCAGCAGCAGGAACACTAAGGGCAAACAGCATCTGACGAAGAAGTCAGAAAGTCAGTCATTCTTTCAAAACAATCTGTGAACTATACTGCGGTTCCTGTCATGCCACGGCACGCTCAGGTCCTCCTGCTTGTAGAAACAGGTTCTGAATAGGCTGACAATGTCATTTTGTGGAAAACATGTAAACATCTCCTGTATGTTGTTCAGTAGGGCTGGTAGTGATGATAACACACACACACCTTCTAAGCTGCTTCTCCTTCTGGGTTGCGGAGAGATGATGACACTATTAATATTTACTAAGGCAGCATCTGTTAACTGGAGCCAAAGTTGGGCCACTCCTAGTCATGGGATCATACTGTGTACCTATGCAAAACTAGCTTAGCTGCGTTTCTCCTGGTTTTAAACCGCCCTCAGGCATCAAAGCCTGACAGGATAATCATTACGCAACTGCTTTCACAACCGCATTTCAAAAGGTCTTACTCCAGTGGCGGCCCAGCCAAGGCCGCTGAAACTCCTGGACGCTCGATCAGTGGCTCAACTTCCTTACTCTGTTCAGTGGATGGGCAGCATTCCTCACAATGTAGACTGAGGTACTGAAGGACAGACTCAATCGTAGTCTTCACACTGGGGTCACCAGCAGCACACCATGCCCAAACAACTGTGAGGGCAATCTGAACCAATCAGATTCACTCTTTCTATACCAATAGTTTGGCTGGGAAAAAAAAGCAGCTCAAACTTCATAGGAAAAGCCAACATATGAAAACAACTGGGACAAGCAAGAAAAACCCCTGGAAAATCCAGGGAACTTGGACAGGTGGCAAACCTACTTAAAGCTGCTGTTTACCCATAACTGAGAAACGAGTCAGCACAGTTTGGTGAGCATTCCAGCCAAAACTGGCTTCATCTGAGGAGCTTAATGATGTTGGAGCTGACAAGTGCAGAAATTCGGCCCTCCAGCTCTGGAATTCCCACCTGACGCATAACGTTAAGGTTAAGGTGTCCAGCTGGTTATGCTGGATATACAAAGGAAAAACACTTAAGTAGCCCAATATGGATATTTTAAACAGTGTCGGGTTACCTGGACCTGATTTTCAGGGGTCAGTAGGTTAGGTGGTCTTGTTTGGGCTGCTGGAAGTAAACAGCTATTTTAGTAGCTAAGCTAGCTAACTAACTAAGACTAGCCAGCCAACCGCCAAGCTACATTTCGGATGTTGTGACCACCAAACTGTCCGTTCGTCAAGGAATTAATATCTGTAATATGGTGTTAAATGTAAATCCTGGCTTGCTGTGTCTCAGGATAGGTTGCTAGCTGAGCTCAGCTACATTGCCGATATTTATCCTGAGGTTTTTGGGACTTCTGGTTAGCTCCGTTAGCTTCGCTGAGGAGGAATTCCCCCAAAACAAGGCCTGATAAATACAGACAGACCTGTAACCACACGAGAACCTTGCTTTTCTACCTCACACAGAAGGCTTACCTGATTTTTCCCATTTCATATATCTGTTTAAACACTTTATGAGGAATAAAATAACAAAAAAATCCTTTGGTGGTCAAATTCTTACTCTCTGGAGCTGAGCGGCGCATGCGCTAATATCTACGGAAGCGTACGTAACAGAAAACTATAACGTTAGTGGACCTCAAAAGGTGGACGGAGCTCATGAAGTGGGCAGAGAGGGAAATACAAAATAAAAGTCTCTAATAAAGTGGACGGTCGGTGTATGGAAAGAATAGAGCAGCAGGACGGAGAGCGCCTTTGCTCGAGAACCGTCGTCTAAAGCGTGTACTGAGTATTCACGTCTCCAGGGCTGAACTCAAGTGGACAGACAGACAGATGCCAGTGTCCTTGTTGGTCCTAACCACTGATACCCGTTCCTAGACGCTGATCTCTATCTGAGGGGATACGTCTGCGCGTCCGCCATGTTGGAGCGGTCAAGATCTGCTTGTGAACAGATTGATTTGTATTGAGAGACGAACAGTCTTGGGATTGAATCAACCACAAGTTCCTTTAATCTCACACACTTTAGCAAATATATATATATATATATATATATATATATATATATATATATATATGTGTGTGTGTGTGTGTGTGTGTGTGTGTGTGTGTGTGTGTGTGTGTGAATCACTTCTAATCTGAATATACATAAAATCCCCCAGAACACTAAGAAGGATGAAGCTGAAGTTGGCTTCCTATTCGGCAGGTTAGATTTTGTTTTTAGCTCTTACTTAAAGTGAGTTTTCTGGTAACAGCAGGAGTTCAAACACCTCAAATACCTCAAACGATTTAATGAAACTCTCCATTCCAGTCAATGGCTGACCTGAACTTAAGACTGAACTTGACCTCCTAGACTCAGCATAACTACAAATGTGGAACCAAAATTGCTCAAGGGGCCTTTTTAAACTTCCATAAAAAAGTCTGTGCACTCATACTGTCTTTCTGTGTTTAAAGGGGAAGTTAGGATGTAAACAGAGGCGTTCAGAACGGAAAGGTTTGGTGTAAAGTGCTCTGTTCTTGAGAAACAGTCAGAATAATTCAGAACGGTGGTGATAGGAACCAGACGTCTAAGGATTAGGCTGCTTTTACACATGCCACTTTAATTGCTTGAAACTTAAGTGAAACTATCCTGCAACTTACTTGAAACTCAGCCACAACATTGCGTCTCAACTTCAGGAGACAGCCCATCAAAATGTTGATAATGCATCGTGTGATCATGTCAAACAACATCGTTTCAAATGATGGATTCCACTGAGTCAACAAATAAAGAGAATGAAATAGGGTGGTTTATTGGATGATGGAAAATGAGTGTACTAAAGTTTGAGGTGCTAATTTGGCTGACTGGTGCAGCACTCTCATGCATGCAACGTCGTATTGCTTCAAAACACAAAGTTGCGCGATTGTTTCACCATGTCAAGCCAGCCTTAAAGCTGCTCCTTAGAAAGTTACTACATTAAAAGGTTAAGAAGTTGCTGCCTGATGCCTGAGATTTTGTTTGCCAGCATTATTTGTTTACAAAAAGTTTTTTAATTCTAAAAAAAGGACTGTAAAAGGACCATAAAGAAAATCAAACTAGGTTGGTACTCTTCTTAAGCATTAGCAATGCTGAAAAATGCTTGTACGGTGGTGTGCAAAAGTTTGGGTGCCCCTGGTCAAATTACATTCAGTTGTTTTTTTTTGTTTTTTTAACTTAACCCTCTGTAAGCAAAAGCTGTTGTGGAAAGTAGGAAAGTTCTGGAAAACAGAACCAGAAACCCCGTAGCTTAAGAGACCCAGCAGAGATCAACTCAGACAAGGACGCAAGACTCAAGAGAGCAGCAGTGTCTCAATATCCCACAATTCTTTAGCTGAATAAACACTGCAACAGAAAAGCACGAGCCTCAGTTAACAATACATATAAACAACATTACTAACCGTACTTCATCCTCCATCAGCGGGAAAACTCTACAGCGCTTTTCCTGCAGCTCAGCTGAACCTTCCATGATATTTGGGTTATAATCTCATACCGTTAAACTGGTTATCTTATATGCAAAGTCATAAAAGAAGCTAGGCTACAATGTTTTGCATGTTGTTCAATGACAGTGAATTGATTCAGGATGTCTGAGCTGTGCTTCTGCCCCAAAAGTTGAAATAAAATCGCTAAAATGAGCAGTTTAAGGTCCTGCACACCATTTACAGTCAAATATTCTGTCATTTGAGAGTTGATATTAGGATACTAGCCTTCCATCAGGCTGGTTCACATTGCTAAGTTTGATGGAAACGTTTCCTTTTTCCTTTCCTCATCATGAAGACTCCGCTTTGTGTCTGAACGAGGCTTCTATGCCATGCTCTGGTCCTCCGTTTGCAAAGGGCTCACTGGAACATGTTCTGCATAGACTGACAACTGATGATAATCTCATTTTGTGTATATAATAAACATAACCATGCCAACATCTGCTGTCACGGTGGATGTTGCCCAGGGGAAAAGACATAGTGAACCAGTTTATATGAACCTTCCATCTGTTTAGGCTGCGTTTGTAAAGATGAGCCAATGTTAGTTTAGCCACACCTGGTTATAAGATAGTTGCTCTAATGCAAAACTTGTAGGCAGCTTTGTTCCCGGTTTAAACAGCCCTCTGACTTTTAACACAGGATAATTATTACACAACTGGTTTCACAACCGCATTATGAAAGGTCTTAATCCAAAGTGATGGTCCAGCCAACTTCAGATGATGCCACCTCAGCCTGTGGAACTCCTGGACGCTCAGCCAGTGGCTTGATTTTTTTTACTTTAGCTGTTCTCAAGTTCAGTTCTCTGAGTTCAGTTCAGATTCAGAAACTAATCTCAGTTATCATGTTGAAGTCCAGCCTAAACATGTTAGAAACCATTGAATACAAATGTTTTAACTGGATAAGAAGGACATAAAGTGTCACTGAGGCAAAGCACCAGCATGCAGTACCCCATAGGACATCCTGCTGGCCTGAACGCACATGGAAAATAGTAGAAAGGTTAGTAGCTCCCCCTTGTGGACAATCTTCTTAAACATGAGTGAAAAAGCCTCTAAAACGAAGAAGTTTAAACTTTAAAAAAAATACTAATGTATGAAAATGCTTGGATGACCATTTATATCCAGGAATGGAGGTTAAAGTTTCCTGGACAGGCAAGCAAAACCTGGACAATCCAGGGAAATCCTGATCAGGTAGTAACCCAACTTAAAGCTTCACATATATTGTTAGGGTTAAGATATCCACCTGATAATGGCTAGTGTGAGTATTCATAGGAAAAATAGTCAAACATGGATATTAACTGTACACTGTAGGTACATTAAGCTGATTTCCAGGTGTCAGAAGATGTTCTCATTTGGCCTGCTGCTGGTGTCAGCTAACTAACTAGCTACTGATGTTCTTCACAGACTAGTTAGCTACAATTGAGATGGGTGACCAACTAATTGGTTATTTGAAGGAAATTGAGTATAATGTATTTTGGTATTGTCGGGACCAAAGAGCTCCCCGTCCTTCGCTCCGAAGTTCCCTACGATGTGGAAAAACGTTAGTAATTAATTAAAGTTAAATCAAAGTTTTTGTTTTAATTTAATCTGTTCTCTCAGATGAAAAACCAAACTTCAGCCACAGGTTCGGCTCGAAGGAAGAAAAGCCGCCTTTATTAGTTCCAATGTGACTAAATGGCGCCCGAAAGCCAAAATGTGCAGACAATACAAACACATTACATCTTATACCCAAAGATGAGCAACCATATCACCCCTCCCGGGAGTGAGATCATCGCTCCACCTATAGTGGAGCCACCTTCTAGTTTTCTTAGGAAGCCTTATTTCTCACCCAACTCAAGATGTTTTTTAATGATGTTCTCTGCCTTGTTTTATCAGGCCTCCCTGTCCTCCCTGTGTCCGTTGTTTGTAACACTTTCCTATCAATTTGGTTCAAAGACCAGTTCTTACCAACCCTTATCAGCTAGCCTTCCCATTCCCAGCTAACTTCTACTGCAAAGGCAGTTTCTCACTTTGTGACCTTCGATTTGTTTTTCCTACCACAAAGGCTCCTTTCATTACACTGCCCTGCTTTGTGTCTGGAATAGAGTTCACGTGTTCCCAAATATGGAAATATCGGGCCTGCTTTTCCTGGTCCCTGTCTGCCTGCCTCATTTAAATGCTTATAGGCCTGTCTGTCTCAGTTTAGTGTTTATAACGTGTCTTTAATCATTTCTAAGTTAATGATTATTATAAAACTTTTATTAAAAGGTGATTTAAGGACATATTTCTTCAAAAACCCCGACAATATGTTTTATTATATCTAGTTAACTAACGTTAACTAAATTTGCATCAGTTATTGTGTTCTGTTGTGAATTCTAGTCACCTCTGTTAGTTCTGCTGTGGGGAATGGCCAAAACAACGCCTGATAACTGTAGGTCTTAATCCAGAAAGTGTCTCACAACATGATGCTTACCTCCTTTTATCAATGTTCGTTTGAATATCTTATAATAAATAAACAAAATATAAACCCTGAGGTCACCAAATCTGCTCTTATTAGACTGTTAAAAGGCAGATCAAATAAAGCCAGATACTGGATTATCAGCCAAAAATAAATTCTAAAGGTATACATTTTTTTGTTTTTTTATACAACCCCATTTCCAAAAAAGTTGGGACACTGTGCAGAATGTAAACAAAAATAGGATGCAATGATGTGCAAATCATGTAAATCATATTTTTAAAGGAAAATTCTACAAAGACAACATATCAAATGTTGAAACTGAGATATTTTATTGTTTTTTGAAAAATATTTGCCCATTTTGAATTTGATGCCAACAACATGTTCCATAAAGTTGGGACGGGGGCCTGTTTACCGCTGCGTTTCTTTACCTCTTCTTTTACGAGCCCTCTGTGTTTGGGAACTGAGGAGACTCTGCTGTAGTTTTGAAAGTGAAATGTTTTTTAAACCATCATGAATACTGGCTTTTGGACTGTGCACTGATAACAAGCTGAGTGGTCTTTAGCCTGGAGGACACAGCGTCCATAATTAAAATGAAAATAAAAAGTTCAAATGTTGGTTTGTCAGATCACAGAACACTTTTCCTTTTCCCCTCAGTCTATTTTAAATGAGCTCAGGCCCAGAGAAGGTGGCAGCATTTCTGGATCCCATTTATATTTGGGTTCTTCTTTGTGTTCTAGAGTTTTAACAGCATTTGTGTGTGCAGTGATGAACTGTGTTCACAGACAGTGGTTTTCAGACGTGTTTCTGAGCCCATGCAGTGATTTCCTTATATACAGAGATTTCTCCAGATTCTTTAAATCTTTGAATAATTTGATGTACCTTAGATGATGAAAAGCAGAAGTTCTTAGCTCTTTTACCTTGAGAAATGTTATTCTTGAATTTTTGCTCTATTTTTTGGCATTACACAACATTCCCAGTCTTTTATTGCCCCCTTCCCAACTTTTTTGGAATGTGTTATTGGCATCAAATTTAAAATGGGCAAACATTTTTCAATAAACAATAAAATGCCTTGGTTTCAAATATAGGGTTTAAATTATTTTCACATCATTGCATTTTGATTTTATTTACATTTTGCAGTGTCCCAACTTTTTCAGAAATGGGGTTCACATTTTACATTTATGTTGATTCAGCCATGCAAATGGCTTAGATGGCTAAACAAAATTATTCAGATGAATTTGATGTTTATGAGAAAGTTACAGAGTCAGAATTGTTCGCAGTGGACGTCTGGACAGTTTAACGCCTTTAAGTCTGGCTGGTTGGTGGGTGGAATGTCCCTTTAACCCACATAAAACATTGAATACCTGTCTTGTAGCTCCACCTTGCCGGTCCCAAAAATATCCAGCCAAGAGTAGTTCTGTGGTCAGAAACCAACCACTGACAAAGAGCTAGAGATGAGCCTCAGTCTCTAACTGTACACCAGCAAGGTGGAGCTACAACACAGGGGTTTCTGATAAAGTGGCCGGTGAGTGCAAAGTAGGCACAGCTCAAAGATGATGCCAGAACAGTCCTGAGAGAACCGCATGGTAAAGTCATACAATTATTTATTGATCTGTGGTTTACTCAACAAGGTCAACTTAGGCTTCAGCCAAAGAATCAGTTTTCAAATAGAAATTATTCATAAATTTGATCAACCCTCTGTAAATGCTATGCAGCTGGTTCCGTCTCTCGCTGGACAGACATGCAGAAATAAAACAACAGAAAAGCAGACAAAAGCAGGAGGTTGTCTGGTCTCATTTGAACGTTCAGCGTTAGCTGAAACATGCTAACACTGCAGTAAATGAACACTCTTGAGTGACCCTAACCTTCAGAAGACGAGCCGCAGACGAGCTGTGAGGTTAGCTAAAGCTACAGAACCGACCACGTTTGAGGTGGTGTGACCAACTAATTGGAGCAGATTGTGGAGCGAATGGAGTAGAACGTGGTGTTAAATGTAAATGCTGGCTTGTTATGTTTCATTATAGTGAGCTAACTAAAGTTTCAGTTAGCAATAGGCCTGTCGCGATAATTACATTATCGACTTATCGTACGATAATTTTTTTAACCACGATCATTTTTGCAGATGTCGATAATTGGCCATTGGGTTTCCGCAAAATGGCGCACACTCACAGATAGTGTAACTCGCTACATAGCCGAAGAGATGCTGCCGTTAAAAACGGTCGAAAACCAAACATTTATGAACTTTTTGTGAATTTGTGATTCGTATCACTGTGATTTATAGCATATACATATATGATCAGATAAGAGAGACTCCAAGTACCTTTGTGTTATGTTCAGAGTTTTAAAAAGTTGAATTAATGTAAATGTTACTTTAATATTTATGTTGTTACTTAATGTTGCAATGCCATTCTTTTGCACTTTTTCTTAAAAAGGTCTGTTTAATATTTTGTGCAATTTTCTCAGAATCCACAGAGCCCAAGTGTGGTTGTATTTTATTTGTTTTATTTATTTGGGATATTAAAATATTTTCATATTGGAAGCCAAATGTCTGTTCTTAATAAGAAAATAGTTCATTTTACATTAAAATGGTGTAATTGTATTATTATGCTACTATATTATTATTGTGGCACATTGTCTTAAAGCTCCTTTGGGGAGCCCAGAAGCAAGAAAAAATTCTATAATGGCACTTTAAAATGACAATATTATAGTTTATCGCAATAATTTCTGGGACAATATATCATTCTGAATTTTTTTTTTATTGTGACAGGCCTAGTTAGCAACTGTAATTATTAACTGTAATTAATAATTAATTATTATTAATTCTTAAGTCAGAAAACAAAGAGAGAGAAACTTGTTTTGTGCCAAAGAAGCCGGCAGAAATGCACTTCAACATGACCCCAACATGCTGCTATACCTGCTACACCATGAACACTAACATCTCCTGGAAGTGGTTTAAGGTTTGGTGGTGGGGTTTGGGGGTCGGCTGCTGCAGATAAAGAGCAGACACACAGTTGGCTGATGCCACCGAACTGATCAGATCTGTTTGAGGCGGCGTGACCAACTAAGAAAACGGAGAGTAATGTGGCATGAGAGGTGAAACCTGGTGTGCTATTGTTCATTGTCGCTAGCTGGCTAAAGGTATAGCCACGCTGTGGGTTCTAGTTCAAGCTCTGTTAGGTCTGTTAGCTTCGCTAAAGGAAAACCCCCAAGTAGCAGCAGTTTTGCTGTTTAACTACAGTATCTTGTTTTGTTTTACCTCATACGACATTCTTACCTCATGTTTGTCTGCCGAATGTGGGTTTAAACCAACCAAGAGACCAAAACCTCCAAAGATTTCCACTTAAACCAAACTGATAGTTTGGTTGCGCGAAGATGCGGAAATACAAGACCACGTAAAGTGTGTATCAATATGAAGACAAATTCAGAGACCATGCATAAAAGTAGTAATAATAATAAGAAGAAGAATGAAATACATATAAAAAATACATATAATTTATATAGATAATTTATAGAGGCTTTTATTTTCCGCTCTCTGTTCACTTTGTGCTGCTTTCTAGTTTCAGTTTCATTAACTGGCTGGTTCCCTAACCTCCAGCTCACGACTGTCCCCGTGTGTTTTAGTACAGTTTGTTGTTTTATCATTACCACCAAAAGCATCAAGAGGTACAAATAACATTCAATAACCAAAAATGTGCATACATTTATTACCTAAACACAGAAAAAACATTTAAATAGTGTATAAGACTGACAGATTGTTTAAAAACCCTCCAAAAACTGTGCAAAATGCGGTTTAGAGGCACAGTTTTACTATAAGATCACTAAACGTCCCTAATAAAGGGGACAATAACTGTATGATAGTTTTACTTCTTCAAACTCAGTAACTACAGTATCTTGTTTTGTTTTACCTCATACGACATTCTTACCTCATGTTTGTCTGCCGAATGTGGGTTTAAACCAACCAAGAGACCAAAACCTCCAAAGCTTTCCGCTTAAACCAAACCGATAGTTTGGTTGCGCGAAGATGCGGAAATACCACGTGTATCAATGTGAAGATAAATGCAGAGACCTTGCATAAAAGTAGTAATAGTAATAATAAGAAGAATGAAAAAATATACATATAATTTATTAGATTTTCTTCTTTTTTTTCAGAACTGATGCCTATTTTGGGTAATAGATCACTCCCCGTGACACCACTCTATAAATTACTTGTATCAGCACCACAGAAGCTGCTCTGATCGCCCAAAGGGTTGGTGTTCTATTTAATATTTTTAATGTATTTGCATTAAAAGACTGACAGATTGTTTAAAAACCCTCCAAAAACTGTGCAAAATGCTCTTTTCTGTTTATTGCTAAAATATTAATGACGTGTTAGATGTTCAGACGTACCATTAACAATCAGGTATACTGTTGTTTGAATGTTGACTTCAGGAATGAAGCAAGTGTACATTCCTCCATCCGTCTTCTTCACAGCGCTGAGTTTGATGGAGAAGTTTCCTTTAATCCACTCGTCTGGAAAGCTGTCAACTCGGCCTGTGAACGGCGCATCCTGTTCATCCAACGACGCTCTGCTGTCGACGATGTTGTACACGGTGCTGCTGTCTCTGAATCTCCAGAATACGGTGACTTTATTTGGCAGCGCTTTACCACTGATAAGGCAGGGCAAGATGACGGTGTCGCCCACAAAACCTTCAATCTCCAGCAGGGAAACTGAAACAGATACCAAAACACACACCAAATCAAAGGTGTCCAGGCACCGTCTGGCTTTTAGTTCTCTGTGTGAAACCTCAGTGAAGCTCTAGTCCATTAGATCTTTGCTTATTGAGGTGTAAAATGTGCTCACCTTTCTGCATCAGCAGCAGGAACACTAAGGGCAAACAGCATCTGAGGAAAAAGTCAGAAAACAAAGAGAGGAAAACTTGTTTTGTGCCACAGAAGCCGGCAGAAATACACGGAGCCTGCCGCTAACATACGGCTGTTCCTGTCCCTGCTGTGCTTCTGCTTAGACGCTCAAAGCGCTTGCAGAAACAGGTTCTGCATAGGCTGATGATTCCATTTTGTGGAAAAAACGTGCTAACACTGCAGTAAATGAACACTCTTGAGTGACCCGAACCTTCAGAAGACGAGCCGCAGACGAGCTGTGAGGTTAGCTAAAGCTACAGAACCGACCACGTTTGAGGTGGTGTGACCAACTAATTGGAGCAGATTGTGGAGCGAATGGAGTAGAACGTGGTGCTAAATGTAAATGCTGGCTTGTTATGTTTCATTACAGGAGTCACAAAAAGATCCAGATGTATCTGGTTCACAGGCTTTAAACTATATCGCTGTTGTTCCGAAGAAACCTTGTATCTCCAAAATGGTAACTTTACAGGAGAAGGGAAAAACATACTTTACTTTTAATGTAAGTCAAACGTATTTTCAAGTCATTTTGGGCCGGTTGTTTTGGTCCATTCACCACGAGATTTACACACAATGTAAAGGACAACAGACATTTTCAAATGATCTTAAAAACTGAAAAACAACAGAAATGGAAATACGAGGTTTTCTTCCAACAGCAGCGATATTTTAAATATTAAATGAAAAACAGCAGCTGGTAACGTTTTGCTAGAGGCTTCATCGGATAAGTGTCCTATTACGTGTCCTCTTGCTGCCGTGCATCATAGTCATTGCAGTGTAGAGCTTTGCGGTAAAAATAGATTATTCTTTTATGCAAATGAGTCTAGCTGCTCATCGTGTAAATAAGGCGAGATTGGCCTTCGTCATAAATGCCACAAACATTAAACTCGCACTTGCGGTAGAAAAGGACAACGATGAATCAATCTTCTGTAAATCTACAACTTTTTTCACATTGATGAAAATTCTTTCTTTGACCTCAAGCTGAAGTGGGCATAATTGGCCTTGCTGTCTCAAGATGGGTGGGATGGTCTCCTCTCTACCACTTTCACTCAAGACGATCCTAGCCAATGGGGCTGGATTTGGCTAACATAACGTTAGCTGTACTTCACGTGTCTCAGAAGAAGCACATGCTAGTCTTCACACTCCCAGCTTGGTAGCATCGTCTGCTAAAGGGAAACTTAGCGAGTGGGAGGACTAAGGCTTTGTTCACACAGCAGGTAAAAGTGGCCTAAATCTGATCTTTATCTCCATAAGTGGCACAGATGTGTGTCAGTGTGAACAGATAAACACACTGAATCTGACATTTTCAATTCAGATTAGAGACGCTTTCATATGTGGCACTGAAATACGATCCGTATCCGATCTGCGGCAAAGCGACTCAGTCTGAACAGCCAGATCGGAATTCTTGCGACTTTTCCATCAATCCAACTCGACATCGGTCATCAATTTGCGCTGTGAGGCTGATGTTCCTGTCCAAAAAACTGAGTGGAGACTCATCCAAACCCTGTGTTGGAATAGATTTTGAGAGAAGTTGCTGAACACAGCCGCAAGAGAACGAGGCTGCAGCATCAAAGAGTCAGCTAAAAGCGAGGTTTAAAGAATCCGAGGACGCGAACCGAAGAAGTGACCGCGCCCTTTTTACGGTGAGCTGAACACATTCTGGGTGATGAGCCCAGCTGTCAGTCAGTGAAGCTTCATGATGATCCTGTGATGCTGGCGAAGATGAAGCTGATCCTCCGGGGGCGACTGGCGTTCGTTGGCAGTTGTGATTGTTTACCTCTGGACGAGCCGCGTGAAGCTCTGTTCTTTTGCTCACGCAGGTCGGTTTAGGAGCCGTTTAGACTGAAGTCAAATACAGATCACATTTAAAAGATATTGATTTGGTGAGGAAATCAGATTTTGTTACTTGCAGTGTGAATGTAGCCTCAGACTGGGTAAAAAAACAGTGGAAAAGTTGACTGTATGAAGCTGAAGTCATAAATGCTTCGTATCTGGGAAAAAGTCACGTACACTGAAAATATAGGATACAGGCCCTTTACATAAGTATAAAGACATTTTGTAAAACAGATTTTAAATCCCTGAACCTTACCTACATTTTTTGTATAAGGTTTTGTTATTTTGGCCTTTGGCTCTAAGACAAAATGTTTGGATATTCAGATATTCAGATGAATTTGATGTTTCTGAGAAAGTTACAGAGTCAGAATTGATTGCAGTGGACGTCTGGACAGTTTAACGCCTTTAAGTCTGGCTGGTTGGTGAGTGGAATGTCCCTTTAACCCACATAAAACATTGAATACCTGTCTTGTAGCTCCACCTTGCCGGTCCCAAAAATATCCAGCCAAGAGTAGTTCTGTGGTCAGAAACCAACCACTGACAAAGAGCTAGAGATGAGCCTCAGTCTCTAACTGTACACCAGCAAGGTGGAGCTACAACACAGGGGTTTCTGATAAAGTGGCCGGTGAGTGCAAAGTAGGCACAGCTCAAAGATGATGCCAGAACAGTCCTGAGAGAACCGCATGGTAAAGTCATACAATTATTTATTGATCTGTGGTTTACTCAACAAGGTCAACTTAGGCTTCAGCCAAAGAATCAGTTTTCAAATAGAAATTATTCATAAATTTGATCAACCCTCTGTAAATGCTATGCAGCTGGTTCCGTCTCTCGCTGGACAGACATGCAGAAATAAAACAACAGAAAAGCAGACAAAAGCAGGAGGTTGTCTGGTCTCATTTGAACGTTCAGCGTTAGCTGAAACATGCTAATACCTGCTACACCATGAACACTAACATCTCCTGGAAGTGGTTTAAGGTTTGGGGTTAGCTGCTGCAGATAAAGAGCAGACACAGTTGGCTGATGCCACCGAACTGATCAGATCAGTTTGAGGCGGCGCGACCAACTAAGAAAACGGAGAGTAATGTGGCATGAGAGGTGAATCCTGGTGTGCTATGGTTCATTGTCGCTAGCTGGCTAAAGGTAGCCACGCTGTGGGTTCTAGTTCAAGGTCTGTTAGGTCTGTTAGCTTCGCTAAAGGAAAACCCCCAAGTAGCAGCAGTTTTGCTGTTTAACTACAGTATCTTGTTTTGTTTTACCTCATACGACATTCTTACCTCATGTTTGTCTGCCGAATGTGGGTTTAAACCAACCAAGAGACCAAAACCTCCAAACTTAAACCAAACCGATAGTTTGGCTGCGCGAAGATGCGGAAATACAAGACCACGTAAAGTGTGTATCAATATGAAGACAAATTCAGAGACCATGCATAAAAGTAGTAATAGTAATAATAATAAGAAGAATGAAATACATATAAAAAATACATATAATTTATATAGATAATTTATAGAGGCTTTTATTTTCCGCTCTCTGTTCACTTTGTGCTGCTTTCTAGTTTCAGTTTCATTAACTGGCTGGTTCCCTAACCTCCAGCTCACGACTGTCCCCGTGTGTTTTAGTAGAGTTTGTTGTTTTATCATTACCACCAAAAGCATCAAGAGGTACAAATAACATTCAATAATCAAAAATGTGCATACATTTATTACCTAAACACAGAAAAAACATTTAAATAGTGTATAAGACTGACAGATTGTTTAAAAACCCTCCAAAAACTGTGCAAAATGCGGTTTAGAGGCACAGTTTTACTATAAGATCACTAAACGTCCCTAATAAAGGGGACAATAACTGTATGATAGTTTTATTTCTTCAAACTCAGTAACTACAGTATCTTGTTTTGTTTTACCTCATACGACATTCTTACCTCATGTTTGTACGAATGTGGGTTTAAACCAACCAAGAGACCAAAACCTCCAAAGCTTTCCACTTAAACCAAACCGATAGTTTGGTTGCGCGAAGATGCGGAAATACAAGACCACGTGTATCAATATGAAGACAAATTCAGAGACCTTGCATAAAAGTAGTAATAGTAATAATAAGAAGAATGAAAAAATATACATATCATTTATTAGATTTTCTTCTTTTTTTTTCAGAACTGATGCCTATTTTGGGTAATAGATCACTCCCCGTGAAACCACTCTATAAATTACTTGTATCAGCACCACAGAAGCTGCTCTGATCGCCCAAAGGGGTGGTGTTATATTTAATATTTTTAATGTATTTGCATTAAAAGACTGACAGATTGTTTAAAAACCCTCCAAAAACTGTGCAAAATGAGGTTTAGAGGCACAGATTTACTATAAGATCACTAAACATCCCTAATAAAGGGGACAATAACTGTATGATAGTTTTATTTCTTCAAATAATGCAGTTGCAATACAGACGTTGCTTTGGGGAAATGCAACATTTAATTACTGTTATACAGATTACGTTTTGAGACGAGGGCACGTCTGCTGTACTGTTATAATGTCTCAGCACATGCTCACATGTAGTGGAAAAGTGTCCTGTGTTCCGACGAATCAACATTTGCAATTCTTTTTGGAAATCATGGACACTGTGTCCATCTGGCTAAAGACCACCCAGGTTGTTATCAGGGCACAGTTGAAAAGCCAGTATTCATGATGGTTTAGCCATGTATGGATTATTCAACTGAATTAGTTCAGAGGCGAAAACACATTTTGGACTTTGTACTGACTTTTAAAACCCTTCTGCTTTGAGTGACCCTCTATCTTAATTGTAGTCATATTAATAAAACAAATGACTGAAAATTCCTTTTTGTCACTACCAAAACAAAAGCTTTACCAAATGTCTCATTAGTGACTGTTACAGAAGAGACAATATTAGCTCATTTTGAATGGAACTCAAATACGCTAACTACATGACCAGCAAACACAGAAAACACACAAAATCTGTTGTTTTATTGAAATTAAATTAATGTTTAATTAATAATTAATGCTTAATTTGTGTGCAGTGTGCATTTTGGATCATTTTACAGCTTTTTTTTTAATGCAAGGACAAACTGTTATATTTAAGAAAAAAAGTACAAAAAAATAAACACCAACAGAAGTGTGGAAAAAAGCAGAAGGTTGTCTGGTCTCATTTGAACGTTTGCGCTCTTCATCTCAGATGGTGCTGCAGAAGGTCTCAGTGTCTCTGTGGAACGCAAACACATAAATCTTTTTAACGTGAAAGAGGAATGGGGGGGTGGAATATTTGAATTAGCCAAAACTATCTGACTACATGACATTAGGTTATTCAGGCTGGTTTGCCGTGAAACGCTCCGTTCACATGCACTGAGGAATCTGAAAGAAATCATAGTAAGAGCTCACAGCACTGAGATCTGATTACCGAGCTAAAACCATAAAATCAGATTATCAGACTATGCTGCTCCCAGCAACCACCTAGCAACACCTCAGCAACCACCTGGAATTCCATAGTAACTACCTATGAACACTATAGCAACCATATAAAATACCATAGTAACCACCTGGAAACACCTTAGGAGCTGTTCTGAAATCAAGTCACTGCATTTTGTTCAGTAAATGCTCTTTTCTGTTAATTGCTAAAATATTAATGACGTGTTAGATGTTCAGACGTACCATTAACAGTCAGGTATACTGTTGTTTGAATGTTGACTTCAAGAATGAGGCAAGTGTACATTCCTCCATCCGTCTTCTTCACACCGCTGAGTTTGATGGAGAAGTTTCCTTTAGTCCACTCGTCTGGAAAGCTGTCAACTCGGCCTCTGAACGGCGCATCCTGGTCATCCAGCGACGCTCTGCTGTCGATGATGTTGTACACGGTGCCGCTGTCTCTGAATCTCCAGAATACGGTGACTTTATTTGGCAGCTCTTTACCACTGCTAAGGCATGGCAAGATGACGGTGTCGCCCACCAAACCTTCAATCTCCAGCAGGGAAACTGAAACAGATACCAAAACACAAACGAAATCAAAGGTGTCCAGGCACCGTGTGGCTTTTAGTTCTCTGTGTGAAACCTCAGTGAAGCTCTAGTCCGTTAGATCTTTGCTTATTGAGGTGTAAAAAGTGCTCACCTTTCTGCATCAGCAGCAGGAACACTAAAAGCAAACAACATTTGAGGAAAAAGTCAGAAAACAAAGAGAGGAAAACTTGTTTTGTGCCACAGAAGCCGGCAGAAATACACGGAGCCTGCCGCTAACATACGGCTGTTCCTGTCCCTGCTGTGCTTCTGCTTAGATGCTCAAAGCGCTTGCAGAAACAGGTTCTGCATAGGCTGATGATTCCATTTTGTGGAAAAAACGTGCTAACACTGCAGTAAATGAACACTCTTGAGTGACCCTAACCTTCAGAAGACGAGCCGCAGACGAGCTGTGAGGTTAGCTAAAGCTACAGAACCGACCACGTTTGAGGTGGTGTGACCAACTAATTGGAGCAGATTGTGGAGCGAATGGAGTAGAACGTGGTGCTAAATGTAAATGCTGGCTTGTTATGTTTCATTACAGGAGTCACAAAAAGATCCAGATGTATCTGGTTCACAGGCTTTAAACTATATCGCTGTTGTTCCGAAGAAACCTTGTATCTCCAAAATGGTAACTTTACAGGAGAAGGGAAAAACATACTTTACTTTTAATGTAAGTCAAACGTATTTTCAAGTCATTTTGGGCCGGTTGTTTTGGTCCATTCACCACGAGATTTACACACAATGTAAAGGACAACAGACATTTTCAAATGATCTTAAAAACTGAAAAACAACAGAAATGGAAATACGAGGTTTTCTTCCAACAGCAGCGATATTTTAAATATTAAATGAAAAACAGCAGCTGGTAACGTTTTGCTGGAGGCTTCATCGGATAAGTGTCCTATTACGTGTCCTCTTGCTGCCGTGCATCATAGTCATTGCAGTGTAGAGCTTTGCGGTAAAAATAGATTATTCTTTTATGCAAATGAGTCTAGCTGCTCATCGTGTAAATAAGGCGAGATTGGCCTTCGTCATAAATGCCACAAACATTAAACTCGCACTTGCGGTAGAAAAGGACAACGATGAATCAATCTTCTGTAAATCTACAACTTTTTTCACATTGATGAAAATTCTTTCTTTGACCTCAAGCTGAAGTGGGCATAATTGGCCTTGCTGTCTCAAGATGGGTGGGATGGTCTCCTCTCTACCACTTTCACTCAAGACGATCCTAGCCAATGGGGCTGGATTTGGCTAACATAACGTTAGCTGCACTTCACGTGTCGCAGAAGAAGCACATGCTAGTCTTCACACTCCCAGCTTGGTAGCATCGTCTGCTAAAGGGAAACTTAGCGAGCGGGAGGACTAAGGCTTTGTTCACACAGCAGGTAAAAGTGGCCTAAATCTGATCTTTATCTCCATAAGTGGCACAGATGTGTGTCAGTGTGAACAGATAAACACACTGAATCTGACATTTTCAATTCAGATTAGAGACGCTTTCATATGTGGCACTGAAATACGATCCGTATCCGATCTGCACTAAAGCGACTCAGTCTGAACAGCCAGATCGGAATTCTTGCGACTTTTCCATCAAACCAACTCGACATCGGTCATCAATTTGCGCTGTGAGGCTGATGTTCCTGTCCAAAAAACTGAGTGGAGACTCATCCAAACCCTGTGTTGGAATAGATTTTGAGAGCCACAAGAGAACGAGGCTGCAGCGTCAAAGAGTCAGCTAAAAGCGAAGTTTAAAGAATCCGAGGACGCGAACCGAAGAAGTGACCGCGCCCTTTTTACGGTGAGCTGAACACATTCTGGGTGATGAGCCCAGCTGTCAGTCAGTGAAGCTTCATGATGCTCCTGTGATGCTGGCGAAGATGAAGCTGATCCTCCGGGGGCGACTGGCGTTCGTTGGCAGTTGTGATTGTTTACCTCTGGACGAGCCGCGTGAAGCTCTGTTCTTTTGCTCACGCAGGTCGGTTTAGGAGCCGTTTAGACTGAAGTCAAATACAGATCACATTTAAAAGATATTGATTTGGTGAGGAAATCAGATTTTGTTACTTGCAGTGTGAATGTAGCCTCAGACTGGGTAAAAAAACAGTGGAAAAGTTGACTGTATGAAGCTGAAGTCATAAATGCTTCGTATCTGGGAAAAAGTCATGTACACTGAAAATATAGGATACAGGCCCTTTACATAAGTATAAAGATATTTTGTAAAACAGATTTTAAAACCCTGAACCTTACCTACATTTTTTGTATAATGTTTTGTTATTTTGGCCTTTGGCTCTAAGACAAAATGTTTGGACACCCCTGCTCTAAAGTCTAGCTCACCCCTAAGAGATGAAAGCAACTACTGCTCACATGAGCACTTACGTAATCAAGTCTTTAACTAGTTGTGAAACAGCAGTCGGGTTGCTTTTCACACTGATCAGACGAGTTCTGCTTTTCATCAAACATGAATGTTGGGAGGAGGTGGATCCCAGTAGCCTGTAAAGCCTATGAAGTGCATACAGAACTGGTTTCAACACATTTTCAAAGCCTTCACCAAGACTGAAGGTAAGGCAGGTAAACCTAGCTTCATAAAATGAAGCTCAAAAAGAGAACAAGGTGATGAAACTTGACCCGGTTTTATTCCTTTTTGTCTCAGATTGTGATGAAAAGGTCGAATCGTTCAGCCTTTATGTTCTCCAGTGCGCTTGCTACTCCGCTTGAGGTGAAGGTAGAGTCTTCATTGGAAAGCAGCAGCACTGTCACTTCCGTGAAAAGATGAAAGAACACAGAGTTCCACAGTTTTCATGTTGCTGTGAGGTAGAGATAAGGACTGTGTCTTTAAGGGCAAACTGGCCGATTCTGCTTCTGATAAAAAACAGATCTGTTGCCAAGTTTCAAAGGCAGGAGTGAATCTTTAAAGAACGTGGGTCAGTTTTTACTTCCCCTATAACACCTAGCTTGGTGTCACCTCTCACAGGCTGTGCGCAGGAAATGCTTCGGCAAAGGTTTAATACAAGTTAAAGACAAAAGTTCTTTGATTTTTTTGCGGAAAGAAAAAGGATAACATTTGGTGAAGGTGCAACACCAGTCGAGTTATATCATTATGCTTGGTAGTATACTTACATATCGTTTGAGACGCTGTGCAGAAAGGTAAATAAAAACACGATGCAATGATGTGCAAATCATGTAAACCATATTTTTGAAGGAAAATAGTACAAAGACAACCAACCAAATGCTGAAACTGAGAAATTTTATTGTTTTTAGAAAAATATTTGCACATTTTGAATTTGATGCCAGCAACATGTTCCAAAAAGTAGGAATAGGGACAGGTTTACCGCTGTGTTCCATCACCTCTTCTTTAAACAACACTCTGTAAGCGTTTGGGAACTGACGAGACTCTGCTGTACTTTTGAAAGTGCTTTCTGTTCTTGTTTGATAAAGGATTTCAGCTGCTCATCAGTTTCAGAGTCTCCTTTATCATGCTTTTCATTTCATAATATACCAAATGTTTTCAGTGGTGACCGCAGGCAGATCAGTTTAGCACCCGGACTCTTTTAATACGGAGCATTGCTGCTGTAATACATGCAGAATGTGGTTTGACATCGTCTTGCTGAAATAATCAAGGCCTTCCCTGAAAAAGACGTCGTCTGGATGGCAGCACATGTTGCCAAAACATGTAAATATAGTTCAGCATTAATGGTGCCTTCACAGATGAGCACGTCACCCATGCCATGTGCGCTAATGCCCCCCTAAACTATCATAAATACTGGCTTTTGGACTGTGCACTGATAACAAGCTGAGTGGTCTTCAGCCCGGAGGACACAGTGTCCATAATTAAAATGAAAATAAAAAGAAAAGAAGTTCAAATGTTGATTCGTCGGACCGCAGGACAATTTTCCACTTCCCCTCAGTCTATTTTAAATGAGCTCCGGCCCAGAGAAGGTGGCAGCGTTTCTGGATCCTGTTTATATTTGGGTTCTTCTTTGTGTTTTAGAGTTTATGGATGCAGTGATGAACTGTGTTCACAGACAGTGGTTTTCAGACGTGTTTCTGAGCCCATGCAGTGATTTCCACTACAGAATCATGTCTGTGTTTAATGCAGTGCAGCCTGAGGGCCCAAAGATCACGGCCAGCAGATACTGGTTTTCAGCCTCGTCCCTCACAGACAGAGATTTCTCCAGATTCTCTGAGTCTTTAATGATAATATATACCGTAGACGAGGAAAAGCAGAAGCTCTTTGCTGTTTTATATTGAAAAACGTTCTTCTTGAATTGTTGCTCTATTTGATGGTGCAGTCTTTCACAGAGTGGTGAACCCTCCTCATCTCTACTTCTGAAAGACTCCGCCTCTCTGAGATTGGTCACATTACATAGCAGTATGTTTGTATTATTGAGTGGTTTGAGCTGAACTACAAATCAGGTATTATTCAGTCACTGTGAGACAACAAAGAGATCTTGTCTAGCTTTGATTTGAGAGACAACAGATCCAGACTAACCGGATACCAGCTGCAGTCGAGCGTAAACACTAATTCATGTTAACCCAACAGGAAATTCAGCTTTTAGAAGATGAGCAACACAAGCTTCTGCCAACCACAGTGCAGCAGCTGTTCTGCTTTTATATCTACAGCAACAAGAGCGGGCACCTCACACGCTGCCGGCTGACCTGCACTGTTCAAGGTTTGTTCATTTTCTATCAAGTGAATCTCTTTCTGCATCGAGTTAATGGCCAGTCTGGAGCTGGAATTTGTGCTGTTGTTTTTACTCTCTGGCCCTGATTATAAATCAGTCTGAGTTACAATAAAAATTACAGGACACGGCATTTTTTGCAGTTTATCAAACTGAAACTTTTAAACTGTCTCCTCAAAATACAGAGCATGTTTACAACTTTTCAAAGCGTGCAGTATTGACTGCTTTGCCTTTGTTCGGTGTATTTTAGGCAGATCTTTCGTGATCATATTTCCACTAGAGTTAACTCACGTGCAGAGAAGGGCGATATGGCAAAAACGGAACACTGTGATAGGTTTTCTCATACAATTTCTCACAATGTGGGACAATATTTTTATTTAAATATACATAAATACCCTCTGTGGTCTGTGTTTATACATTAAATATAACTATATACTCACTGGCCACTTTATTAGGCAGGTGGTCGAGACAACTTGCTGAAGTGCAGGCCGAGCATCAGAACGGGGAAGAAAGGGGATTTAAGGGGCTTTGAACGTGGCGTGGTTGTTGGTGCCAGACGGGCTGGTCTGAGTATTTCAGAAACTGCTGATCTACTGGGATTTTCACACACAACCATCTCTAGGGTTCACAGAGAACGGTCTGAAAAAGAGGAAAAGATGATAGAAACAGGAACTGAAATAACCAACCAAAGTCTCTGAGGAACGTTTCCAACACCTTGTTGAAAGTGTGCCACGAAGAATTAAGGCAGTTCTGAAGGCAAAAGAGGGTCCAGCCTTTTACTAGCAAGGTGTACCTACTAAAGTGGCCGGTGAGTGTAAATACTAAATGCATACGGTTCTGTACTCAGCCCAATTCAACAGGACTGACCAGGCTCTCTTTGTAATCTCACATGCAGTTGGGAAGTGTTTTTGAGTTCTGATGATACTCACAAAGCATACTGTGACACGTTTTCATGTAATTTATCATGATAACGATGAATATTGTCAGATTGCCCAGCCCTACTGAGAATTTAATGATCTGTAAATTCATTTTATATCTTAAATGAATAGGCTTTACATTGTGCTGCCATACTATGTCATGAATACCAGGGGTAGGACAATACAATCAGCCCAGATTTGGTCATTTCACCATCATTTCAACAAAAAATCCATATAATGAAGAACGATAAAGTTTAATGCATGCTTTCAGCTTCTTGCCAGGAGCTAGCAGGTGTTAAGTGGTGCTGACTGAGAACTTTGGTGTGCAAACAAGAACATCCATTTTCACACAGTCACAGCTTTGCATTACAATATCACAAAGCATTAGATCCCTATAAAATAGTATATAGTATAAAAACACTGCAGAGTAGCACAAAGCTTCTTCAATATTCAGCAAAAACATAAGAATTCAGAATTTAAAGGTTGAGCTATCATCGCACTAGACGATCTCTACAAGTCGGCCAAGATTATCTTCTTACTACAGTAACCCTCGACGTTTAGAGCATGTCGCTGCCGTCGGATCAAAACCTCGTACCTCCAAAACGGTCACTTTACAGAGGAGGGAAAAAACCTACTTAACTTTTAATGTAAGTCAATGAAACCAGAGTTTTTACAAAGTCATTGTGGGCCATTTCTTTTAGTCCATTCATCATGAAATCTGCAGACAACGTAAAGAACAACAGGTGTTTTCAAATTATGTCAAAAACTGGTAAAATGGAGATACGAGGTTTTCTTCCAACAACAGAGATATATATCCATGCGGCCAGTTCTTTGGTTTAGATCAGAGCGTGCAGTCCTCAAACAGCAAACGTGTCCGGCCTTAGTTCTTGTCTGCAACAGCAAAAACTCTGAAGAACATGAAGAAGATCCATGACATCTTGTTAAGACTGTAACCTTCTAGTAAAAACTGAATCCAATGCGAGTTTATTTCATACATTTCTACACAAGTACGTCATTTCACAGCTACATTTGATGACGTATAGCAAAAAATGAACACAGTAACTGCAGGTTACTGAGGGTTAATCTGCCATATTAAAAAGTTTCTAGCCTACATTTTAGAAAAGAGGTAAAAGCTCTTCAGAACACGGCTCCCGTGTGTTGGTGGGGGAACTCAGAGACGAATACAAACTACTGAACAGGTCGGTCTCAATGAGTCACTTAGATACAAGATAACATTCAGGGATGCCCCTGAAAAGAGCACTGAGATGCGACAGTCACAGCTCAACACAGTCATGTTTTACTTGGTGAGATGTTGAGGTTGGGCTCGTCCATCCAAGCTTCATTAAGCATTAAGGAAAGTGGCTTAGTGCTGTTATCTTTATTAGGAAAGGCGGCCTCAGATACCTTCATGCAGATTCTTCACTGTATGATGTGATATAATATATAGTTTAGTATAATATACATCTTGCTAAATTTGACAAGACTGTCTCGGAGCGTTTTTGAATTTTAAGCAATATAAGTGACTGGGTTTTCATTGTTTTTGGTTAATATGCCTAAAAGCATTCTAGCACTAGAACCTATCAGCGCTAGACAGTAGAACAAAACAGCAACTTTAAAGCAGAAGGAAAAACATTCCTAACTTTTAATGTAATTTAATGTAAAACTGATCTGATTTGAAGCAATTCTGGCGCATTTCTATTGGTCCAATCACCGTGACATTATCACATGATCTAAAGGATAGCTGACGGGTTCGAATTACGTATAAAAATTAAATCGATAAAAATCGACAAAAATGAAGAAACTTTGAAAACATTTTCTTTGGACGTTATTTGAAAATAACTGTTGCCCTTTACGTTATATGTACATTTCATGATTAATGAACCAAAGTGAACGGCCCAAAATGACTTGGAAAGACATCTGGTTCCATTGACTTACATTAAAAGTACAGTAGGTTTTTTCCTTCTTCTGTAAAGTTTTGGAGATACAAGGTTTTGTTCCAACAGTAGAGAAATAAAACTTGCATAAGTTTAATCAGCCAATCAACCAGTCAATCTAACAACTACAATGAGGGAATGCACAATATTTCGGACACATAACTAAATCAACACATTTGAAAATAATTTCAAATTCTATCATTTTAATTCTTCAAGTGATCAGAAATGCACTGAAATTTCTGAGTATTTTGTATGAACACACTTGATTACATTACATCCAAATAAACAAATGATAAACAATCTGAAAAGTGGACACATTGTCTTCATAGGAACTCTTACACATAAAGAATGAGAGGCATGAGTTAGAGATTGCATTGGTTCAACACCTCGTGTATCAGTATCAGGCTAGTATCAGCAGAAATCGCAGGATGTCATTATATTAAGGTGCTCATCCTAAGTGCTTGACTGTTGTCGCTCAGTTTAAACAGCTCATTTTAAGTTTAAAGAAAAAGCATCTGATTAGTATCAGTACTGGACGAAACTCAAGGTTTAAATATACATTAAGTGCACAAACGTAATACGACCATTTACTGAATTCCTGCACTTACTGATGGTCATGTAACCAGGACACTGCAGTGCCTCACACCAGATTAAAGTCGCTATCAAGGTTCAAGAAATCCAGAGACCTGGATTTTAAACGGCTACTTCATTAATACACCTGGTTTCTACAGTTTGTCCAGTTTATCAGCTCCACTTACTGTATAGCTGCTCTCTGTAGTTCTACAGTTACAGACTGTAGTCCATCTGTTTCTCTGATACTCTGTTACCCTGTTCTTCAGTGGTCAGGACCCCCATGGACCCTCACAGAGCAGGTACTACCTGGGTGGTGGGTCATTCTCAGCACTGCAGTAACACTGACGTGGTGGTGGTGTGTTTTGTGTGTATTGTGCTGGTGCGAGTGGATCAGACACAGCAGTGCTGCTGGAGTTTTTAAACACTGTCCACTCTAATAGACACCTTCACCTAGCAGCACTGCGTGGACAGTGAGTGGACACAGTGTTTAAAAAACTGTCTGATCCACTCGTACCAGTGCAACACAGGTGGTTGCGTGAGCATCATGGCCATTGAAGAGTAAAGTATCAGAGAAACAGATGACAAGGTAGGAGAGTCTGATAGAGTGGACAGTGAGTGGAGTTAAAAACTCCAGCAGCACTGCTGTGTCTGATCCACTCGTACCAGCACAACACACACTAACACACCACCACCACGTCAGTGTTACTGCAGTGCTGAGAATGATCCACCACCCAAATACTACCTGCTCTGTGAGGGTCCATGGGGGTCCTGACCACTGAAGAACAGGGTAACAGAGTATCAGAGAAACAGATGGACTACAGTCTGTAACTGTAGAACTACAGAGTGCAGCTATACAGTAAGTGGAGCTGATAAAGTGGTGACCTGATCATTTGTTTTTGATCATTGATTTGAACGTCCTAACATAGGATCCTGACATCCTGACAGAGCGGCAGGTCGGTCAGTAAGGGAGGCAAATCCGGCCAAAAAGGAAATGAAAATGAAAACAATAAAATGTGCAAACCTCTTTTTGCCATTTCTTTTTCCAAACATCTGCACAAATATCCTGCTGAAATTAATAATGAAATGCCTTCATTTGCAATTTCGTTTTTCACATTTGTGACAAAAATAAAAATAAACTGAAAACGCCTATTCGTCATTTCATTTTAGGCGTTATTCTGGTTTTTCACGGCCAAATCTAAAATGAAAAAGCAAAAGAAAACACAAACTTCACTGTGGCTTTGGCTTTTCTTTCTTTTATATCGAGATACACCATAGTTTTCTAAGTCATATGAACCAGTCTGTGCTTGACCAGTCTTGTGTTTGGCCTTTGACATGTTATTGTTTTCATTTTCATTTCCTTTTTGGCAGGATTTGCCTCCCGTAAGTCAGGAGTACCAGAAATACGTAAATTCTTCAAAGCTGCAATGAGGAACTGATGATTCGTTCCAGTTAATCTGACCCTTTTGGAATAAACACAAATGTATAAAATAAATAAATAAATATTATACATAAACAGTTCAAAGTGTCAGTATCAGTAATATCAGTACGGCAATACACATCACAGCTGCGGGAAAGAAAACCTCGTATCTCCATTCTTCATATAACGCCTGTTGTCCTTTACATTGTATACAAATTTCATGATGAATGGACCAAAAGAACCAGCCCAAAAATCTGGTTCCATTCACTCACAGTAAAATTAAACCAAGGTTTCTTCTTCTCCTGTAAAGTTACCATGTTGGAGATGCGAGGTTTTCTTCCGAAAAGCGATATGATACTGTAAAGTTAGGAGTTCTCATACCGAAATTACACCCCTTCGTTAAAGCTGCTAAGGCTGAACACTCTGGGGTGGAGATGCATCATCAATCACCGTGAAGCGGATGAGCTGATCTGGGAGCAGCACAGCGGCTATTCTAGATGTGCAGTGCTGAAAACGTGATCTATGTAGACAGTAAAGAGGAACAGCGTTGAAGTGCCGGTTTCCTCTGCGTTCTGCAGCGATGTTGATGTGTAAAGCCTGCCAACATTATCATTCTCACGCCCTCTGAAACCTTCCAGACGAGCTAATCTACCAAGGACACTACACCCTCTTACATTCCCCCAGAGATACGAGTGCAGCTTCGGCTCAACCAGGGCGTGAGCTGCTGTGTTTCCTATCACGGTATAAAAGATGCCCGGGGCTTCTTTTAATGTTGGATTGTTCATTCGGAGCAGTTTGGATCGACAAGCGCTTGTAATAAATAATTTAACAGTAACAATACAGCATTTCTAATGTATTAATCAGGTTCCAATTCAGGCGGTCAGTTGCTGAAAGATGTCATTTGTGAGACAGACTAAACCAAAATCTCTGAATTGTTTGGGTTTGTTGGCGAATGTTCTTTACATATCAAATAAACGCAGTGTAGCCGAGTTTTTGTTCGACCTTAAAGGGTTAATGTTTACCGAACTACTGGATTTGCTCTGATCAGGAGTAAATATCTAGTGATGTATGTCTACAAACACAAATATCAATCACTTCGCTCCTCATTCTGATTTTTCTCAAAATATGACTTTTTTCCTGAAATATCTTGACTTTTTCTCCAAGTATCATGACTTTTTCCCCCCTGAAATACTTTTTTATTTTTATTAACAGTGGCCCTAACCCTGAACACCATGTTTCTCTGTGAAACAGAGCGGATGTGAAGGATTGTACTTTCGTTAGCGCAGATTCGTCTGTCGAGCTTAAGCGCACAGCAGAGAGCATCCCAGCAGAAACGCAAAGAGCAGTGAAAGTCGGTCTGGTCTTCTTCTGACGTCGCCGTTTCTTGAGTTACTGTCTGTTGGTGTGACTGGACGATCTGTTAAACACACACAAACAAAAAACAAGATGCAGAACATTTTCACAAACTGGTGAAAGAAACGGTGAATTGGAGTCAAGTCGGCACAGTGCTGACTGTCATTTCCTTACAGGGAAGTCAAAGTCATCTGTCTGTGGTAACTGACCGCACAATTGGAGAAGCAGCAGACAGAAAAACATGAACTCTTGTGAAAGAGGCCATGGAAACGTTTACAGATATATACACTTGAAAAACATGTTAGGGTTGCAGTTTATTCAGATTTAAAAGTTATTCTTGAGCCTCGATTTACAAATATTGGTTTTCAATTCAATTATCTAGAATTCCAAGCACCACAGAAGCGTGTAGAGTCATGTGTGAAGGCTGAGGCCATATTTTGAGGTAAAAACATGTTTTTTTCTGCAATCATCTAAACAAATATATGAATTAAAAGACACAATCTCTAATGGTCTCTCCAGAATGTGTTCTTCAGGACGTGTATTGCTGGAGAAGCAGAGCGTGACCCTTACAGATCATCTCATGCAACTCATTTCTCCCAATTCTTGAATTCAGTGAAATCGATGAATATGAGTTGCTTCAGAATAAGATTTTAAAAGACACAGCCAGTTCATTCTCAAGCCACGTTTGTTTACGTTGTCATGAACCACTGCACTTTGAATATGAAGCCAAAGATGTCATGCAGAGCTGATGCGACTATTACAGCTGTCTGCAGAGGTCTGAATACCTTCCACTCAGATTTGTTGATTTTCTAAGTCAAAATAAGTTAATAGATCCTCTACAGAGCACAAGCTTGCCTATAGAATACAAAGTGTGCCATAACTTTAACACATACGGCTGCGTGTACTGTGGAAAACATCTGTTAGACAAGTTCTGCAAGTTGTACATCCTGGTCAGGTTTTTTCTTTTAACTTGGTTCGGCTGCGGTGAATAAAACTTGCATGTATTACACCATTTAGTGGATCTTGCGCAATCAGTTATTTGGATATTCATTTTGCTGTGATACACTGTGATTTATTATTACTCTGAACAGCAACTTCAGAAATGGATATAAACACAGGGTGATTCAAAAAGATTCATCCGATTTCAAAATGACTTATTTCACTTGTAAATCATTACAGAACCAGGCAGTAGAGACTGATCCCATTTCAACCGTGAGGTGTCTAGGAACCAATCACAATCCACCTGGAAGACGGCTCCTTCAGTCTGAGAGGAGATGAGACCCCTGAGCAGAAAGCGTTCTGCGTTCTCCACGTCAATCAGAGTGAATCCGTCAGAACTGTGATTTTTGAGGGCAGTGAAGCTCCAGCAGCTCAGAGCGTTCGGCGCTGGTTCCTCAGCACTGGATGATCTCCGAAATCCCACTGAAAGAGCCGTGAGAGCAGCGACGCCCGACACGCTCAGGCCAGTCTGGGATGAGTTTGACTGTGGTGTTGATGTCGTCCGTCCAGCTGGAGGAGGTTCAGACTGAGACCATGTAGAACTACATAATAAACTTTATGCTCATTTAAACCGTTTACAGCTCACTGCACTGATCTGTAACGATTTACAAGAGAAATCGATCATTTTGAAATGGGATGAATCTTTTGAAATGAGATGAATCACTCTGTATTTTGTTATTGTCCAGCCCATCACAGTCACTGTAAACTAAACTTATTAGATTCTTTGGGTTCTCTGGAGAACCACAGAAAAAAATAAATAAATAAAGCACAAATAGAGCAAAGAGAGGCTGCTGCTTATTATACAGCAAAACTAATGATTGGCTACTGCAGATATGGATCAAAATTTACTGAGCCTAGTCGAGTTTTGTTGAACCGGCGCTGCTTTCCAAAGTCTTGGCTGCATTTCTCGGCCGCTCCAAAGTGAAGGGCCCTTCGTATACAGCCAAAAATACAGCCTACGTTCGGAGTGATTTCAAGGGTGCATTTCCTTCCAGGCCTTTGATTACTCTGGTGACGTCACCAGGACTGTTCCATTTGTGTGACCAACAGGCTACTAAGGAGGAGCCTTCATAGGACAGTCCTACCGAGGACCTGCACCACCTCAGCTACAGCCAAGGCTCTGGAACGCAGCTCTTGAGTAAGAAGTTCATGTGACTGGTGAGTACTGAAGAAGGCTGATGGTGAGAAAGTGTCCAAATTCACGTGTACTCTGATATTTATTAAACTAAAGAGCTCATTCATGCTCAGCACTAGATCAGTGAGGGAGCAGGGATCCATTCATAGCCATGTGTCGCTATAACACAGGGGGCCAAGGAAAATCACACTAGTGGGGCTGTACTAGAAGGGCTGGAGTGTTTCTTTAGCATAACCATTTCACCACTGAACACAATCTACAACCTCTGTTAATCATTCACAGCAGGAGCGACCTTTCAGACTACAAACCTAATGTTTGAAGACAACTCATACGCACCTTTGACAGTCAGCTGTACTTTGTTTTTGGCGTTGACGTTAAGAAGGAAGCAGGTGTACGTTCCTCCATCACTCTTCCTCACATCGCGGAGTTTGATGGAGAAGTTTCCCTTTGTCCACTCAGCTGGAAAACTGTCCACTCTGTTTTTGTAGGATGTGGCCTGCTCATCAAAATTCACGCTGCTGTCCATGATGTCGTACACAGTGATGGTGTCTCCAAATCTCCAGAACACACTGACTTTACCCAGCAGGGCCTCATGACTGTTTGAACACGGTAAGATGACGGTGTCTCCTACAACGGCTTGAACATCCTGCAAGGACACTGAGAGAGAGAGTGAGAGAGAGAGAGAGAGAGAGACCAAAACAGACAACCATAAAACTGTAAGTGTCCGGGCACAGTCTGGCTTTTAGTTCTCCGTGTGCTGCTTATTTCTTAGTGAAACCTCAGTGAAGCTCTAGTCCGTTAAATCTTTGTTTATTTGTTTGTAAAATGTGCTCACCTTTCTGTATCAGCAGCAGGAACACTAAGGGCAAACAGCATCTGACGAAGAAGTCAGAAAGTCAGTCATTCATTCAAAACAATCTGTGAACTATACTGCGGTTCCTGTCATGCCACGGCACGCTCAGGTCCTCCTGCTTGTAGAAACAGGTTCTGAATAGGCTGATGATGATGTCATTTTGTGGAAAACATGTAAACATCTCCTGTATGTTGTTCAGTAGGGCTGGTAGTGATGATAACACACACACACATACCTTCTAAGCTGCTTCTCCTTCTGGGTTGTGGAGAGATGATGCCACTATTAATAGTTACTAAGGCAGCATCTGTTAACTGGAGCCAAAGTTGGGCCACTCCTAGTCATGGGATCATACTGTGTACCTATGCAAAACTAGCTTAGCTGCGTTTCTCCTGGTTTTAAACCGCCCTCAGGCATCAAAGCCTGACAGGATAATCATTACGCAACTGCTTTCACAACCGCATTTCAAAAGGTCTTACTCCAGTGACGGCCCAGCCAAGGCCGCTGAAACTCCTGGACGCTCGATCAGTGGCTCAATTTCCTTACTCTGTTCAGTGGATGGGCAGCATTCCTCACAATGCAGACTGAGGTACTGAAGGACAGACTCAATCCCAGTCTTCACACTGGGGTCACCAGCAGCACACCATGCCCAAACAACTGTGAGGGCAATCTGAACCAATCAGATTCACTCTTTCTATACCAATAGTTTGGCTGTGGGAAAAAAGCAGCTCAAACTTCATAGGAAAAGCCAACATATGAAAACAACTGGGACAAGCAAGAAAAACCCCTGGAAAATCCAGGGAACTTGGACAGGTGGCAAACCTACTTAAAGCTGCTGTTTACCCATAACTGAGAAAGGAGTCAGCACAGTTTGGTGAGCATTCCAGCCAAACCTGGCTTCATCTGAGGAGCTTAATGATGTATGTGGGAGCTGACAAGTGTAGGAATCCGGCCCTCCAGCTCTGGAATTCCCACCTGACGCATAATGTTAAGGTTAAGGTGTCCAGCTGGTTATGGTGGATATACAAAGGAAAACACTTAAGTAGCCCAATATGGATATTTTAAACAGTGTCGGGTTACCTGGACCTGATTTTCAGGGGTCAGTAGGTTAGGTGGTCTTGTTTGGGCTGCTGGAAGTAAACAGCTATTTTAGTAGCTAAGCTAGCTAACTAACTAAGACTAGCCAGCCAACCGCCAAGCTACATTTCGGATGTTGTGACCACCAAACTGGCCGTTCGTCAAGGAAGTAATATCTGTAATATGGTGTTAAATGTAAATCCTGGCTTGCTGTGTCTCAGGATAGTTAGCTAGCTGAGCTCAGCTACATTGCCGATATTTATCCTGAGGTTTTTGGTACTTCTGGTTAGCTCCGTTAGCTTCGCTGAGGAGGAATTCCCCCAAAACAAGGCCTGATAAATACAGACAGACCTGTAACCTCACGAGAACCTTGCTTTTCTACCTCACACAGAAGGCTTACCTGATTTTTCCCATTTCATATATCTGTTTAAACACTTTATGAGGAATAAAATAACGAAAAAATCCTTTGGTGGTCAAATTCTTACTCTCTGGAGCTGAGCGGCGCATGCGCTAATATCTACGGAAGCGTACGTAACAGAAAACTATAACGTTAGTGGACCTCAAAAGGTGGACGGAGCTCATGAAGTGGGTAGAGAGGGAAATACAAAATAAAAGTCTCTAATAAAGTGGACGGTCGGTGTATGGAAAGAATAGAGCAGCAGGACGGAGAGCGCCTTTGCTCGAGAACCGTCGTCTAAAGGATGTACTGAGTATTCATGTCTCCAGGGCTGAACTCAACTGGACAGACAGACAGATGCCAGTGTCCTTGTTGGTCCTAACCACTGATACCCGTTCCTAGACGCCTTATTGTCCACTGATCTCTATCTGAGGGGATACGTCTGCGCGTCCGCCATGTTGGAGTGGTCAAGATCTGCTTGTGAACAGATTCATTTGTATTGAGAGACGAAGAGTCTTGGGATTGAATCAGCCACAACTTTCTTTAATCTCACACACTTTAGCAAATATATATATATATATATGTGTGTGTGTGTGTGTGTGTGTGTGTGTGTGTGTGTGTGTGTGTGTGTGTGTGAATCACTTCTAATCTGAATATACATAAAATAATCCCCCAGAACACTAAGAAGGATGAAGCTGAAGTTGGCTTCCTATTCGGCAGGTTAGATTTTGTTTTTAGCTCTTACTTAAAGTGAGTTTTCTGGTAACAGCAGGAGTTCAAACACCTCAAACACCTCAAATGATTTAATGAAAATCTCCATTCCAGTCAATGGCTGACCTGAGCTTAAGACTGAACTTGACCTCCTAGACTCAGCATAACTATAAATGTGGAACCAAAATTTCTCAAGGGGCCTTTTTAAACTTCCATAAAAAAGTCTGTGCGCTCATACTGTCTTTCTGTGTTTAAAGGGGAAGTTAGGATGTAAACAGAGGCGTTCAGAACGGAAAGGTTTGGTGTAAAGTGCTCTGTTCTTGAGAAACAGTCAGAATAATTCAGAACGGTGGTGATAGGAACCAGACGTCTAAGGATTAGGCTGCTTTTACACATGCCACTTTAATTGCTTGAAACTTAAGTGAAACTATCCTGCAACTTACTTGAAACTCAGCCACAACATTGTGTCTCAACTTCAGGAGACAGCCCATCAAAATGTTGATAATGCATCGTGTGATCATGTCAAACAACATCGTTTCAAATGATGGATTCCACTGAGTCTACAAACAAAAGAGAATGAAATAGGGTGGTTTATTGGATGATGGAAAATGAGTGTACTAAAGTTTGAGGTGCTAATTTGGCTGACTGGTGGAGCACTCTCATGCATGCAACGTCGAATTGCTTCAAAACACAAAGTTGCGCGATTGTTTCACCATGTCAAGCCAGCCTTAAAGCTGCTCCTTAGAAAGTTACTACATTAAAAGTTTAAGAAGTTGCTGCCTGATGCCTGAGATTTTGTTTGCCAGCATTATTTGTTTACAAAAAGATTTTTAATTCTAAAAAAAGACTGTAAAAGGACCATAAAGAAAATCAAACTAGGTTGGTACTCTTCTTAAGCATTAGCAATGCTGAAAAATGCTTGTACGGTGGTGTGCAAAAGTTTGGGTGCTCTGGTCAAATTACATTCAGTTGTTTTTTTTGTTTTTTTAACTTAACCCTCTGTAAGCAAAAGCTGTTGTGGAAAGTAGGAAAGTTCTGGAAAACAGAACCAGAAACCCCGTAGCTTAAGAGACCCAGCAGAGATCAACTCAGACAAGGACGCAAGACTCAAGAGAGCAGCAGTGTCTCAATATCCCACAATTCTTTAGCTGAATAAACACTGCAACAGAAAAGACTCCGCTTTGTGTCTGAACGAGGCTTCTATGCCATGCTCTGGTCCTCCGTTTGCAAAGGGCTCACTGGAACATGTTCTGCATAGACTGACAACTGATGATAATCTCATTTTGTGTATATAATAAACATAACCATGCCAACATCTGCTGTCACGGTGGATGTTGCCCAGGGGAAAAGACATAGTGAACCAGTTTATATGAACCTTCCATCTGTTTAGGCTGCGTTTGTAAAGATGAGCCAATGTTAGTTTAGCCACACCTGGTTATAAGATAGTTGCTCTAATGCAAAACTTGTAGGCAGCTTTGTTCCCGGTTTAAACAGCCCTCTGACTTTTAACACAGGATAATTATTACACAACTGGTTTCACAACCGCGTTATGAAATGTCTTACTCCAAAGTGATGGTCCAGCCAACCTCAGATGATGCCACCTCAGCCTGTGAAACTCCTGGACGCTCAGCCAGTGGCTTGATTTTTTTTACTTTAGCTGTTCTCAAGTTCAGTTCTCTGAGTTCAGTTCAGATTCAGAAACTAATCTCAGTTATCATGTTGAAGTCCAGCCTAAACATGTTAGAAATCATTGAATACAAATGTTTTAACTGGATAAGAAGGACATAAAGTGTCACTGAGGCGAAGCACCAGCATGCAGTACCCCATAGGACATCCTGCTGGCCTGAACGCACATGGAAAATAGTAGAAAGGTTAGTAGCTCCCCCTTGTGGACAATCTTCTTAAACATGAGTGAAAAAGCCTCTAAAACGAAGAAGTTTAAACTTTATAAAAAATACTAATGTATGAAAATGCTTGGATGACCATTTATATCCAGGAATGGAGGTTAAAGTTTCCTGGACAGGCAAGCAAATCCTGGACAATCCAGGGAAATCCTGATCAGGTAGTAACCCAACTTAAAGCTTCACATATATTGTTAGGGTTAAGATATCCACCTGATAATGGCTAGTGTGAGTATTCATAGGAAAAATAGTCAAACATGGATATTAACTGTACACTGTAGGTACATTAAGCTGATTTCCAGGTGTCAGAAGATGTTCTCATTTGGCCTGCTGCTGGTGTCAGCTAACTAACTAGCTACTGATGTTCTTCACAGACTAGTTAGCTACAATTGAGATGGGTGACCAACTAATTGGTTATTTGAAGGAAATTGAGTATAATGTATTTTGGTATTGTCGGGACCAAAGAGCTCCCCGTCCTTCGCTCCGAAGTTCCCTACGGTGTGGAAAAACTTTTAAAAAACTATTAAAAAACTATTAAAGTTTTAAAGGAAAATACTACAAAGACAACATATCAAATGTCGAAACTGAGATATTTTATTCTTTTTTGAAAAATATTTGCCCATTTTGAATTTGATGCCAACAACATGTTCCATAAAGTTGGGAGGGGGCCTGTTTACCGCTGTGTTTCTTTACCTCTTCTTTTACGAGCCCTCTGTGTTTGGGAACTGAGGAGACTGTAGTTTTGAAAGTGAAATGTTTTTTAAACCATCATGAATACTGGCTTTTGGGCTGTGCACTGATAACAAGCTGAGTGGTCTTTAGCCTGGAGGACACAGCGTCCATAATTAAAATGAAAATAAAAAGTTCAAATGTTGGTTTGTCAGACCACAGAACACTTTTCCTCTTCCCCGCAGTCTATTTTAAATGAGCTCAGGCCCAGAGAAGGTGGCAGCGTTTCTGGATCCCATTTATATTTGGGTTCTTCTTTGTGTTCTAGAGTTTTAACAGCATTTGTGGATGCAGTGATGAACTGTGTTCACAGACAGTGGTTTTCAGAAGTGTTTCTGAGCCCATGCAGTGATTTCCTTATATACAGAGATTTCTCCAGATTCTTTAAATCTTTGAATAATTTGATGTACCTTAGATGATGAAAAGCAGAAGTTCTTAGCTCTTTTACCTTGAGAAATGTTATTCTTGAATTTTTGCTCTATTTTTTGGCATTATACAACTTTCCCAGTCTTTTATTGCCCCCTTCCCAACTTTTTTGGAATGTGTTATTGGCATCAAATTTAAAATGGGCAAACATTTTTCAATAAACAATAAAATGCCTTGGTTTCAAATATAGGGTTTAAATTATTTTCACATCATTGCATTTTGATTTTATTTACATTTTGCAGTGTCCCAACTTTTTCAGAAATGGGGTTTACATTTTACATTTTTACATTTATGTTGATTCAGCCATGCAAATGGCTTAGATGGCTAAACAAAATTATTCAGATGAATTTGATGTTTCTGAGAAAGTTACAGAGTCAGAATTGTTCGCAGTGGACGTCTGGACAGTTTAACGCCTTTAAGTCTGGCTGGTTGGTGGGTGGAATGTCCCTTTAACCCACATAAAATATTGAATACCTGTCTTGTAGCTCCACCTTGCCGGTCCCAAAAATATCCAGCCAAGAGTAGTTCTGTGGTCAGAAACCAACCACTGACAAAGAGCTAGAGATGAGCCTCAGTCTCTAACTGTACACCAGCAAGGTGGAGCTACAACACAGGGGTTTCTGATAAAGTGGCCGGTGAGTGCAAAGTAGGCACAGCTCAAAGATGATGCCAGAACAGTCCTGAGAGAACCTTATTATTGATATTATTATTGATCTGTGGTTTACTCAACAAGGTCAACTTAGGCTTCAGCCAAAGAATCAGTTTTCAAATAGAAATTATTCATAAATTTGATCAACCCTCTGTAAATGCTATGCAGCTGGTTCCGTCTCTCGCTGGACAGACATGCAGAAATAAAACAACAGAAAAGCAGACAAAAGCAGGAGGTTGTCTGGTCTCATTTGAACGTTCTTGTTCTTCGGCTCAGATGGAACTGGACGAGCTCTCGTTGTCTCTGTGGAACACAGTCACAGAACAATTCATTAGACGACGAAAGATGACAATTCCAGCACTGGAAAACAACAATTCTGAAATTTAGCCACAGGCATAAATTTAGGGGAGTGGGCGTGTCCCTTTTTTTTGGGGGGGGATGAATTCTCCCGCCTCTCCACCCCCAAAAATAATTAGCCTTCAACACATCCTGACTTTGCTTTATAACAGTGTTGTCATTGCTTTTGACCTAAAAATATACTTATTTTAAATCTGGACTTTTTAAAATAACTACGGTTTAAACAGGGAGGATCTCTGGCGCGAGAGGTTTGTCTTATATACAGTCTTTGTTTTGGTATAAATCCATATTATTTGCCATATCTTTACATCCCTGTGTACAGACTCATGGGAAGTGCAGTCCATACTGAAGTACATGTATTCATACCTATGTTTCTATTGCTGATCACAGGAAGATTGATTCAACTGTAGTTGCAGTAATTTAGTGTTTAAAGGTAGAAAGTTTGGCATATTAAATAACCATTGAATGTCAAACTCTTAAGGTAACATGTCGCTGCTATAATTTTAGTGGATATTCCATTATTGACAACATGTGGTTTGTTGCCCTGAAGCAGCCATTTAGTAAAATGTTTTTTCATTTCCTTGATTATGTGTAACACCAATGATGATCAGTTACACCAGTGACTCTTATGGAGAGACAGAAAAGTGGACGTAAGAAGACAAATAAAGTTATTACTATTGTTAGTTTTTTAATTCTTTCTTAAAATGAAAGTCATATATTTGTGGTATATTTCTTTACTGTTCAATTGATCAAATGAACACATTTGTCTTTTAGGAAAGGTTTATTTAAGAGAATAACCTTCAGTGGGAATGTGACAATCAATAGGAGACAGCCACTGTAGGAAATTAACTGGACAGTAGATGGCAGCATGGAGCCAGGTGTGGCTTATTTTAGGGGAAAGTAAGCAGTGATAGGTGCAGTGGAGGATCTTTAGACTTGTTAGTATCCGTTTCCCATCTTTACTCAAAAACACAGTCTCAAAAATCCAAAATCTAAAAAAAAACATGATAGCTTACAAAACCTAGCAAAAGTATCAAAGGGAGTCCAGACTTCAGATGCAAGTCAAAGTCCACCATAAATCCAATCAATGTGGAGCTACATGGCTCAGTAAGCAGACAAACTGGCAGTACTTCACAGACAGCATGTGATGGTGCGGGTCCTCATAAAAGGAGGTAGATGAGCTCTTCGTCTTGATTGCAACTGTGACGATGATGATGATGCAAATAATGTAATAAAAGAAGCTACTTCTTTGTTCTAGTTCTAGTAAACTTTGTGTATTAATAATTATAATAATAGGCACAAAGTATGACTAATAAAGGACCAGGATAAAAATCAATGTTTTTAAAAATGACATGAACTTAGAAAGGATGAGAATGAAGAAGTGATTGAAGCACCAATGTAACAAATAAGCAGACCAAAGTTCAAATTTAAAAGAGAATAATATACAGACAGACATTTAAACTGCTGTGAAAACTACATGCAAATTAGATAAAACACAGATTGCTCAGCCTTAGATTTTCACTGTTTCTCTGTGATGAATTCAGCCAGGGTAGCGTAGATGGTCTAGAAAACTGGCTGACCACTTTGACTTTTCTACTGTGAAGTGAATGAAAATATCACCATCTAATGGACTGAATGAAGTTTTGACATGACCAAGAAGATCGTTCCACCCCAGCACTAGTTTAAAGGAAAATCCACAAATTTTTCACAATTTCTGCCTAGTTTGATCACTGTTAATAGCAGATGGTCACATTAAAATTGGGCAAATGATTTAGTGAGACAAGGAATTGAACACAGGGAACTGAACCCAGGGCTGCCTAGTGCTTGGACCCCGCTGATTGCCATTTGCAGCTACATATAAATTTATTCTTAGCACTCTTGAACATGAGTGTAAGCCGCTTTGTGGTCATTTCTACAGACTCAGACAGAGCCTTAGCAGTGGGCGTAGTTCTTGCACTTTTTGTATGTGTATTAATAGCATATTGTTTATGATAATTAGCTTAGCATTAATGTTCAGGACACTTTATTTAAATCTTAACCATGTTGATTGTATTTGCTGTCTCTTTGCTCAGAGAGATCCAAGCATGACCACCTGGCATAGTCATATGTTCCTGTTTCATCACTTAACCTAGGCATATAAATCAGTGTCCTTATAGTGTGTTTCCGTTTTTTTAAAGGGAAGTTTTTCAAAATTTCCACATAATTAAACTAAACCTGCACACAAAGCCTGGTCCCATTTCACCCCTCGCCCCTACCACTGAGCCCTAACCCTCTGTTTTGCACGTTCACATCTAGCGATATGGTGTCCCGATTCTTGTTGAGATAGAGGGGTGGGGTGAAATGTTGGGGCTACATGGCCCTCCAAACGGAGTGTTATGAGAAAAAAATAGAAAAACCAGCAACACGGAGAACAAGAGACCAAAGAAACCCACAAATGTGAGAATTTTCTTCGTTAAAAAATTACGATAACCATTGTAGTATCATAGTTTAATGTTGATTCAATGTATTATGGTCATTTTCTTCATAACAAGCATAAAAAAATCAACAATAGTATGCTAATGTCTTGGTAGCTAGCTAGCCAATTTTCCCATTCCACCTTAAATAGCTCAGTAGTTCTGCCGCCTGAAGCACTAGAATGTAACTGCTGTGCCATTTAAGGTGGAACGGGAGAATTCCAACAAGAATAGCTGACTTCAGTTTCGTATTACCAAAAAATTAGGGTGGGCGATAATAAATAATTGTCTTACACCCCCTCTTTGAAAGCACATTGCTGCTGTCGGAAAAAAAACTTATATCTCCAAAATGGTAACTTTACAGGAGAAGGAAAAAAACCACTTGTCAATAGAACGAGACTTTTTTCCAAGTCTTTTTGGGTTGTTTCTTTGGTTCATTCATCATGAAATGTACACACAATGTGAAGGGCAACAGGCATTTTCAGATTATGGCAAAACCTGAAAAACGGAGATACGACGTTTTGTTCCAACATGTTCAGTGAAAGATGAATATATTCACTATCACCAACATAACAAAGCACAAAGCAAACAGTGAACATTTCCTGTGTTTACTGTATGCACAGCTGCATGAAAAGTTTCCTGAATTTCTGGAACTAACTAGACTTCTGCACAGTTGGCTTCTAACATATTCAAAAATGTTCCTAATAATTTTCGCTATATTAATTATTGCATATTAAGTGTAAAATCTTATCCTGTATTCATTAATGCTCTTGTTTTGCTTTTGTTTTGCATTGTTCTGCTGAAGAGGAGGATGAGTTCCCCTTTGGAGTTTTGGCTCCTCTCGAGGTGTTTTCCTCTTGCTCTAAGGGAGTTTTTCTTGGCGTGCTTTTCTTGGTGGGCTTGGACACAGATCTTTGGTAAAAGCTGCTAAAGCTGCTTTGGTAAACGCCTGTTCTAAAAAGTGCTTTATGATTAAACTTTGACTTAGCTCGACTAAGTGGGGTGTCATTGATTATCTATTATCTGTCTCCATTGCTACCATAAATTTAGTAATACCTTAAATCTGCTAGGGCAGATTAATTTTCCTCTTTTGATTCAAAGCTTTTGCTAAAGCATTGAAAAAATTAAGAGGAAGGAGGGGGCTTTCAGGTATCATATTTTTATATGTATATTTATGTAGTGATTAGACTAAAATTTCTTATTTTATTCATATACAAAAAAATGAGCCAAGTATATCTTACAGTCATTAGCCTTTTGATTTGTATAAGAATTACTTTTAGTACAGTTCTGTTAAATGTTATTTGAGTTAGCACCCTGGGCCTGGCCTGAGAGAGGTTTTCCAGTGGAGGTCTTCAATCAGCAAAATAAACAGGATGGAATTAACATTCCTCCTAGCCGTACCACTTCCGATCTGCTAAATTATACAATGACTACCACGTTGATAAGATTTCAACAAACATGAACACTGTAAGCAGAAGAGAGACTGAACTACTGACATTATTCTTGCAGTACTACTCTTACAAAACTTCTGCTACAACACTACTGTTATAACCTTACCCTTACAATCTGACTGTTACAGCATTACTCTAACAACACCACTCTTACAATACCACTGTTACAACATCACTGGTACAGCATGACTGTTACAACATTGCCCTTACAATACTACTGTTACAACACTACTCTTACAATATCACTGGTACAACATGACTGTTACAACATAGTCCTTACAATACTACTGTTACAACACTACTCTTACAATATCACTGGTACAACATGACTGTTACAACATAGTCCTTACAATACTACTCTAATAATACTTCTGCTACAATTTTATTTTTACAACATGATTGTTAAAACACTGCTCTTACAGTACTACTGTTACAATATTACTCTTACAACACTACTCTTACAGTACTGTTACAATACTACTGTTACAATATTACTCTTACATTACTACTGTTAGAATACTACTGTTACAAAATTACTCTTACAGTACTCCTTCACAATATTATTCTTACAACACTACTCTTACAGTACTAGTGTTACAATACTACTGTTACAATATTACTCTTACAACACTACTCTTACAGTACTGTTACAATACTACTGTTACAATATTACTCTTACATTACTACTGTTAGAATACTACTGTTACAAAATTACTCTTACAGTACTCCTTCACAATATTATTCTTACAACACTACTCTTACAGTACTAGTGTTACAATACTACTGTTACAATATTACTCTTACAACACTACTCTTACAGTACTACTGTCACAACACTACTCTTAGAACACTACTCTTACAGTACTACTGTCACAACACTACTCTTAGAACACTACTCTTACAGTACTACTGTTACAATACTACAGTTACAATATTGCTCTTACAACACTACTCTAAAATTATTACTGTTACAATACTACTGTTACATTACTCTTACAATACTACTCTCACAATACTACTCTTACAACATTACTCTTACAGTACTACTGTAACAATACTACTGTTACAACATTACTCTTACAGTACTACTGTAACAATACTACTCTTACAACATTACTCTTACAGTACTACTGTAACAATACTACTGTTACAACATTACTCTTACAGTACTACTGTTACAAATATTTCGCTGCAAGCCTAGCTGTGTGCAAGGATAAAGTAATAATTGTAGGAGATTTTAATATCCACTTTGAGAAGACAGATGACCCACTAAAAAGGCATTTACTTCAGTTTTAGACGCTGTTGGTATTACCCAGAATGTAACAGTGCCTACACACTACTGTAGTCATACTTTAGATTTAGTTTTGGCACTAGGTCTTAACATAGACAAGCTTAATATCCTCAGCAATCTCTGACCATTACCTAATTTCATATGAGCTGTGTCTTAGCTATAATATATATATGTCCCCTCGCTATTCTACAAAGCACTCAATAAAACCTTTTACCGCCCTACAACTTATAGAAAACCTTCCAGAACTATCAACCCCAGTCTCCACTCCATCAGACCAAATGGAGTTAGATTTACTAACTGATTATTTAGAAAATACCTTTCGATCTACTTTAGGAAATGTGGCGCCACTTAAAATAAACAGAATAAGACAGAAAATGCCCCATGGTACAACAATAAAACCCGGACCTTAAAACAAACAGCTCGGAAACTAGAGCGGAAATGACACCAAACCAAGCTGGAAGTGTTCCACTCTGCCTGGAAGGACGGCCCTATAGAGGATAGAAATGCTCTCACTGAAGCTCACTCAGCATATCTGGCCTCACTGATCGAGAATAATAAATATAATCCTAGAGTTCTGTTTAGTGTGATTTCCTGAATCACACAAAATCAGGCAGGTACTGAACCAGAAATCCCAGCAACTCTCACCAGTGAGGTTTTTATGGACTTCTATAATAATAAAATTTAAAACATTAGGCAACAAATTCAACCCACAGTATTAAATCCAACTTGGCTGTCATCTGACGTGGCTGATATAAAACAAAACACAGTTTTAGGAAAAAGCCTAGAAACTTTTTACCCACTCCCACAGCTGGAGCTAGAGAAGATTATCTCTTCTGCAAATGGTACAACCTGCATACTCAATGCAATTCCCTCAAAATTACTCAAAGAAGTACTGCCAGTTATTATAAAACCTCTTTTAACTATAGTAAACTCGTCCCTTAGCCTGGGCCATGTACCCAACGCTTCTACATTCTAGACACAGCATAATGAGATGAGTACCACAACTGTGGAAAACATCTTGTGTGGTGCCTTTGCTCAAAACGCAGCACCCAAAGGACCTCAGCAGCTACAGGCCGGTGGCACTGACATCACACCTGATGAAGACCTTAGTCCTTAGACAAGTCTTTAGACAACTCCGCCCTATGGTGAGCTCGTCTATGGACCCACTTCAGTTTACCTACCAGCCTGGCATCGGGGTGGATGACGCCATCATCTACCTGCTGCATGGAGCTCTTTCTCACCTGGAGAAGCCTGGGACTTTGTGGACTGGTGTCTGCGGAATCACTTACACTGGGCAGTTCCTTCAGTGACCGGCCAAGTGTGTGAAGGAGCGCTATCGCAGGTCCTTCCTTCCTGCTGCTGTAAGACTATTCAACCAGCACTGCTCCCAGTAGACCACACACACACACACACACACACACACAATATACACACACACATGTGTGTATATTGTAAGAACTTTGGTTCCACCCACCACTTGCCTCTGACTGTTCTGGACACACATAATCCCAGTCTAGCAACTCATGAGGAACAGAAAGGGAAAATTACAAAGAGGTTCAGCGGCATGAAGCTCTTCTGCGTCATTGGTAGGACAAACATTAGATTTTTTGTCTGTGTGTTTGGCATTTCTTAAGCAGGAATCTATAGCACTCAAATGACACTTGAAAGGGAAGAAAGTCTTTATGGTTTCTGTGGGGCTGGTAAAAGTTTTACTTAAATAAAACTTTGATTTTACTTATTAGGTCTTTCTTAGTGCTGTTGTCTCACAGCAAGAAGGGTCTGGGTTTGATTCCCTTTCTGAGTGGAGTTTGCCTGTTCTCCCCGTGTTTGTGCGGGTTTCCTCCCACGGTCGGGCCAATTGGAGATACTAAGATACTCCAAGGTGCGTGAGAATGTGTATGTCTGTGTCTGCTCTGTGAAGGACTGGCGCCCTCTCCAGGATGAGAGAGGACTCTGGCCATGCGCTCTCGGCCATTTTTTTTTATCCCTTTTGCTTCACTTTCATCCAGAAGCGTCACATCTCATTAGTCAACTGACTCCTCTTGTGTGTATATATACCCTGTGTTTGCACATGTTCACTGTGAAGTCTTGTTCGGTCTACCTGCAGTTTGTATTTCTGATTGGTTTTTTTCTGGTATTTTGATCTTTTGCTTTGTTTGTTCCTGACCAGTCTCTTGGATTTGCCCCTTTGGATCTGTTAGCTATTGTGACCGGCTTTTCTGGTTTTCTGACCCTCTGCTTGTTATGATCTACTCCGAATCTGCTATTAAACCTGCACTTGACTCCTTACCATTAGGTTTCTATTGCTGAGGTTGACGGACAAGATCATATAAAACGTAATGGAGTTCATAAAGAAAGTACTTACACTCTCTTGGTGCTGCATTAGAATGGTGAATATTACTGGTGATGGTAAAATTATTTATAGTAATAAATAAATTAATTATTTGCATTGGTAATAAACAATCATGTTTGAGGTTAGATGGTTTTGCATGTTGAACATTAAGCATGCAACAGCAGACTCCTAACGTAACCTGTCGTTAGCCCGACTGATTGGTAGTTTAGCTTATACCTTTTACAGTCAGATGCACTCTTGTTTGAGTGTTGATAGAGAGGACGAAGCAGTTGTACGTTCCTCCATCCGTCTTCTTCACACCGCTGAGTTTGATGGAGAAGTTTCCTTTAGTCCACTCGTCTGGAAAGCTGTCAACTCGGCCTCTGAATGGCGCACCCTGTTCATCCAACGACGCTCTGCTGTCGATGATGTTGTACACGGTGCCGCTGTCTCTGAATCTCCAGAATACGGTGACTTTATTTGGCAGCTCTTTACCACTGATAAGGCATGGCAAGATGACGGTGTCACCCACAAAACCTTCAATCTCCAGCAGGGAAACTGAAACAGATACCAAAACACACACCAAATCAAAGGTGTCCAGGCACCGTCTGGCTTTTAGTTCTCTGTGTGAAACCTCAGTGAAGCTCTAGTCCGTTAGATCTTTGCTTATCGAGGTGTAAAAAGTGCTCACCTTTCTGCATCAGCAGCAGGAACACTAAGGGCAAACAGCATCTGAGGAAAAAGTCAGAAAACAAAGAGAGGAAAACTTGTTTTGTGCCACAGAAGCCGGCAGAAATACACGGAGCCTGCCGCTAACATACGGCTGTTCCTGTCCCTGCTGTGCTTCTGCTTAGACGCTCAAAGCGCTTGCAGAAACAGGTTCTGCATAGGCTGATGATTCCATTTTGTGGAAGAAACGTGCTAACATTGCAGTAAATGAACACTCTTGAGTGACCCTAACCTTCAGAAGACGAGCCGCAGACGAGCCGTGAGGTTAGCTAAAGGTACGTTACTGACCACGTTTGAGGTTATCTCCGTTATCTCTGCTGACGGAAATGATCAAAACAAGGCCGACTACCTGTAGGATCCTTATTAACAATGTATCTCATCTAGGTTTTTTACCTTGTATTCAATCCTTTACTCATGTTATCCGTGTCATATATGTGGAATTAACTCGACGCTTCTGTGTGTCACACTTCTATGACATCTTCCGGCATACTCGTTCCCATCATGCACCAACACAACACGACTCCAGTTCCCAGAAGTCTACGGGAGATCATGCAACTACTGACCTTGACTTGCGCTCCTACCAGCGCTCTCATTTTGCACCTGTGTGATCTGTCATATGGCTAGGTATCTTTAGTATATAAGCCCGGGCTTAGCGTAGAGAAGATGCGAAGTACTGTATCTCTGATCTTACTGCGCGTCCTTGTTATGACTGTCATTCCGTGTATTGTGACCATTGTTTGGATTCTCTGTTTCCCGTCTTTTTATCTTGCCCTTTGGATACTGTTACCTGAATATCCTGACCTGTGTTTTGACCCTTGGACTGTTTACCGTTTTTGATTTTGCTCACTCCTTGATTTGAGATTAAAACTCTCGTATTGCGATCTGCTCGCGTCTGAATTCTGCTGCAGGGTTACACTGTGGATGCATCGACGAACCCATCCATGTATGTTACGTTACGTGAATATAATTTATTCAATTTTTTTTTCTTTTTCCAGAAACGCTGCAGGCTGCCTATTTTGGGTAACGGACCACTGTCAGTGACACCACTGTATGATATACTTGTACGGGCACCAGAGAACATGCCCTGACCACCCAGATGGTAGGTGGTTACCAGCTGTGTCCTGCTGGTGTATCGCGTGTTTGGCAGCAGTTTTTATTGGGGACTTTTATTGACATTGTTCACATCTGAACAACTTAATAATGCGAAATGTTTGTATTTTAATGAGTGAGATTATTGTTGTGTTTTTTTATATAGTATATTATAGAATTTGTGTTGCACAGTGTAGAATTCGACTTAAGCTAAGTGGCTCTGTATCTGCTATATGGTGCTATATGTAGTATGAAATAAAGATGTCACTCTATAATAAACATCAAAACATGCATGACCTCTTGTTGTGTATTTATTGCACTCTAAGCTGAATTATGCTGCACTGCTTTCTTTAGTCCATTAATGCCCATCTTTTCCAATTGATCAAACCATAAGGCTAAAAATTGAGATTTATCTGTTCATTTATCATATTAAAGTGAGTCTTTGGATCACGTGGGACAGATCATTATCAAAACAACAGAAGATCGAGTCTTGAGTGGGAATAAAAGTGTGAAAATGACACATTTTCAAAACTCAGTAGTTCATTGATGGCATTTGGCTGACGCTCTTATCCAGAGCGACTTACGGTTTTAACAGTTTACACAGGTAGGTGAAGGTGGTGTTAGGAGTCTTGCCCAAGGACCTTTATTGGTGTAGTGTGGTTACCCAGGTGGGGGATTGAACCCCAGTCTACAGCGTAGAAGGCAGAGGTGTTACCCACTACACTAACCAACCACACATCTGTACACTGTAAAAAATGAGGCATTAAAATTACTTGAAAAAATTAAGGCAATAGTTTGCATGGATCTTTCTGAGTTGAATCAACTTTCTGTTCTATTAAGTAAATGCATCCTATCTAAGCCACTTAAAATATACTTAAATAAATTATCACAGTATAACTAAAATTACTATTTTGACTCAACTTACCCCCCCCCCCAATCAACACAAAATATTTAAGTTAAATCTACTTACGTTTTCTAATAAACTCAACTAAATAAAATCAAAATGAATGACTACAAATTCAAGTTGTCCTAACTGATTTTTTTTAAGTTCTACCAACATAGAAAGATCCATGCAAACTCTTGCCTTAATTTTGTTGCTTTTGTATTTCTTAAAATATAAGCCCACTTAACAACCACTCAAATAAATCAATTTCCATACATCAAATATATCTACATTTATTAAAAGTGCAAACAATAAACATGCAGCAAAAGGACTTGCATATGCAGTCCTTAATTCTGTTTACATGAAACATAAAATGTATTGCTTTCAAAAATAATAATATACAAATGTTGGTCACCTGAAAGTCGCCATCATTGACTGTGCTGTGCAGAACTGCTTTCTTTTTTTGTTCCCTCACATTTACTGAATGCATGTCATTGCTGTTCAATGAAAAACATGCATCTCCAAAATAATGACTTTACAGGAGGAGACAAAAATCTTCTTAACTTTGAATGGAAGTTAATCCAAGTCATTTGAAAGCAGGAACTAAATATCCAGCCCCCTGCCCACCGAGTTAGCGTTTAGCGTTTAGCTACTTAGCTCGCTAGCAAAACTACTGGGGTGCCCAAACTTTTGCCTGAGACTGTACAATTAGCTAAATATTACATCTCTTTAACACTTTAATGTTCTGCTCAATTATTTGGTCGAGAACATTTTGAGTCACACAGTGCCATCACGACCATTTGGTAGACGTGGGTATTGTAAAAATTGTCAAAACAAACAAACAAACAAAAAACCCAATTGTTGTCATTATTGCCCGAAATAAAATAAATAAATAAAATGCCAATGCTTTTTTCTTGGTGAGGACATTAAAGGGTTAAAAGGGCTTGCCCACCAGGGGGTTTCTGTACATTCTTACAGTCCTGTAAAAAAAACTTTTTTTTAAACCCTCCATCTTTGTTGTGTACGTCTGCGTGCTTGCGTCAGTACCTGAGGACACGATGGTGCATTTATGTTGCCTCGAAAAAAAAAGAAATCAATAAAAATAAAAAATATGTTGCCTCTGAAAATACGTTAGAATAAGGAATAGATACTGGAAAACAAAACACCCGATGTAACCACGGTATTTCCCGATGCAGAAAGGCTAGAGGAGATGCACCGTAAATTCGCCCGCAAATAAACCCGATGCACGTTGAATCTACCGGTGCAGTCGAATCGCAGACATGTGTGCCGAATCACCGATGTGAATCGGTGAATCTCCCCATCCCTACTACACACTTCTATAACCAGAGAACAACTCAGCATGACTGCATTATCACTGAATAATAAGCCTCAATATGTAATAAACCTGGGACTGGAAGAGCTTAACCGCTCAAAAGTGAGAGGGACCTCTAGTGGTGAGGAGGGGAATCTCCAGAGACAGCAGGAACTTTTGTAGTACAGTTTGTTGTTTTATCATTACCATCAAAAGCATAAAGAAATACAAATAACATTCAATAATCAAAAATGTGCATACATTTATTACCTAAACAGAAAAACATTTAAATAGTGTATAAGACTGACAGATTGTTTAAAAACCCTCGAAAAACTGTGCAAAATGCGGTTTAGAGGCAAAACGCAGTTTCAGTTTTACTATAAGATCACTAAACGTCCCTAATAAAGGGAGAAGACGAGCCGCAGACGAGCTGAGAACCGACCACGTTTGAGGTGGTGTGACCAACTAATTGGAGCAGATTGTGGAGCGAGATGTGTGTTAGCTCCGTTAGCTCTTAAGTCAGAAAACAAAGAGAGAGAAACTTGTTTTGTGCCAAAGAAGCCGGCAGAAATGCACTTCAACATGACCCCAACATGCTGCTATACCTGCTACACCATGAACACTAACATCTCCTGGAAGTGGTTTAAGGTTTGGGGGTCGAGTTTGGGGGTCAGCTGCTGCAGATAAAGAGCAGACACAGTTGGCTGATGCCACCGAACTGATCAGATCTGTTTGAGGCGGCGCGACCAACTAAGAAAACGGAGAATAATGTGGCATGAGAGGTGAATCCTGGTGTGCTATGGTTCATTGTCTCTAGCTGGCTAAAGGTATAGCCACGCTGTGGGTTCTAGTTCAAGCTCTGTTAGGTCTGTTAGCTTCGCTAAAGGAAAACCCCCAAGTAGCAGCAGTTTTGCTGTTTAACTACAGTATCTTGTTTTGTTTTACCTCATACGACATTCTTACCTCATGTTTGTCTGCCGAATGTGGGTTTAAACCAACCAAGAGACCAAAACCTCCAAAGCTTTCCACTTAAACCAAACTGATAGTTTGGTTGCGCGAAGATGCGGAAATACCACGTGTATCAATGTGAAGATAAATGCAGAGACCTTGCATAAAAGTAGTAATAGTAATAATAATAAGAATGAAAAAATATACATATCATTTATTAGATTTTCTTCTTTTTTTTCAGAACTGATGCCTATTTTGGGTAATAGATCACTCCCCGTGACACCACTCTATAAATTACTTGTATCAGCACCACATAAGCTGCTCTGATCGCCCAAAGGGGTGGTGTTATATTTAATATTTTTAATGTATTTGCATTAAAAGACTGACAGATTGTTTAAAAACCCTCCAAAAACTGTGCAAAATGCGGTTTAGAGGCACAGTTTTACTATAAGATCGCTAAACGTCCCTAATAAAGGGGACAATAACTGTATGATAGTTTTATTTCTTATTATTATTTTATATCTTATTATTATTATTAGTTATTATGTAAGTACTGTGTAATAATGCAGTGGTACTATAGACACTGTGTATATATGTACACTAAATTTCCAAAAGTATTCGGTCGTCTGGCTTCAAACTCACATGAACCTGAGTGAGATCCCATTCTTAATCCATAGGGTTTAATATGATGTCGGCTCACCCTTTGCAGCTGTAACAGCTTCAGCTCTTCTGGGAAGGCTTTCCACAAGGGTTAGGAGTGTGTTGATGGGAATTTTTGGCCGTTCTTCCAGAAGTGAATTTGTGAGGTCAGACACTGATGTTGGACGAGAAGGCCTGGCTCACAGTCTCCACTCTAATTCATCCCAAAGGTGGTCTATCAGGTTGAGATCAGGACTCTGTTACAACATTTAAGATACATTTACTTCTGTAACAGTGACTAAATCATTAGTAGTTACATTGTTACTAACTACACAGCTATTAGCGACACATAATATAAGGTGGACCCAAATCCTGCAGCAGGTAACGTCACATTACAGAGAGCATTTATAATAACCTTATTACTACACTCACTTTCAACAAGATCAATACTGAGGCAACAGTAACCAGAACACATCCTGAGGCCTTTCCCTCATTATAAGTGAGGTCAGTGGCTGCATGGGGTCAGTGTCTCTTACACTGTGTTGTCCTGTTTGGTTATTACAGGTCATCTGTGTCCATGTTGCACTGAAGCTCCGGAGGAGCGAGTTTTGTTGCCCTCTTTGCTTGAATATGGATGAAATGACTATAAAGGTCCTGATCTTGATCGTGATGATGGGCCTGATGCTTAATAATAGAAGCTTGTTTTCCAATAAAGAGGAGCAAAGACATTTAAATCTGACATGTCAAGTAGATCATATGACTAATAAAGAGCTATAATAAGGCACGTAATGAAAGAGTAGCTGTTAATGAAGTGATGCTCTTTTTATTCGAGGGTCCCATTTATCACAGGAACATTTCAACCCCTGCCCTGTAACTCGGCTCCAAAAGGCAAGGTGACACTGCAACTCTGAGCGGCGAGCTTGAGCACAACAGACAGGCTTTCTCATGTGAGAGAGGGAGGTTTCACGGTTTTCGGCTCAAAAAGGTTCTCCACAGATACTGAACGAGCTCAGACAGCCCTTTTGGAGAATGCTGGCCACAGGAGCGGTGAGTTACGCAGCGCTGTTTTCATTTCATTCACCGTTTTATGCGTCGTTACGCCGCCGACTCTGCCTCCGGCCTGCTAGCCAGGTGAGCTAACTTAGCGCTAGCGTCAAACTTGACTTCCAGCCGAAACTGCGAGGTTTAACCGGCTGGGTCGGTGCGCAGGGCGGTGTTCCGGCGCCCGAGACCTCGTTATTAAACGGCGGGTCCGTAAACCGACAAATGTGGAGATTTTAAAATCCTAACTAATTAGCTAAGGCTAATGCTAAAGCTAATGCCAACTAGCGCTGTCTGTTAGCCCCGCCGGCTAGCTAACGATAAACCTCTCTCAGCGGCCACTGCAGCGAAGATACTGGACTCTGTGGGCAGAATTGATGCTGTATTTACATTAAAACAATAGCTTCTTTCGTTCTTTAGATGTTTTTTTTTTAAATAGCGCTTTTGTGTAAGAACTGATCAACGTTAGCCCAGTTAGCTCACCTCGCTAACCGTCTAGCTTAACTAGAAAGGTCCGGGCTGGTTTGCATTACACAGCGAACCGAAACCTCATTTACTCGATTCACTCAGATAAAACGAGATAAAACAAGTCCCGCCTGTCGATATCAGGTCATCAGAGCGCCTGGTGTTCACTGAGGGCAACCAGCACAACTAGGTTAGGTTAGCTGAGGGCAACAGCTAACTAATTAATAGCAATAGGTACGAGTTGACTGTCCACTCTGGGGTCAACGACTAAAGTAGACTCTTTAAAAAAGATGGTTGTTTCAGGGTTCCTTAGTGTAGACAGCGGTTCTGTGTAGAACCGTGAACACTTAAAGAAGCATTTGCGTGCTTGTAAGGTTGGTTGTATAGTGTAGTGGATAACACCTCTGCTTTCCATGCTGTAGTCTGGGGTTCAGTCCTCTGCTTGGACAAGCTCCCAGCACTACACCAATAAGAGTCCTTGGGCAAGACTCCTAACACCACCTTCACCTACCTGTGTAAAATGATCACACTGTAAGTTGCTCTGGATAAGGGCGTCAGCCAAATGCCGTAAATGTTAATGTAGAAGGTTCTTTGCCTGGTGAAATGGTTCTTCAGACTGATGGAGATGAAGGAGGTTCTATAAAGATATTTCTTTGTAAATGAGTCCATATAGAACCAAAAAGGGTTCTTCTGTTGTTACAGGCTGGCAACAGTAGGAGAGCCCTATTTAGTGCTGTATAGAACCATTTACAAAAAGGTTCCATATGGAAACATAGACAGTACATTCTCAGTTAATCATAATAACTATTTTAGCATGGATTGGTTCTATACAGAACTCGTGGTTCTATTCCCTCCATCTCTCTGAGGGTGTAAAGTTAGCTGAATATTTAACATTAGATACTGTTTTGCGTCACATAATGAGCTGAAAAAAAACACATCTGCCCAACATTAGAACAATAAAGGGAGATAAATAACGTCTCCCGATATCGAGCTCTGTTATTAAAGTGTTAACTAAGGGCAACAAGCGAAACTGCTGTGTGTTAACTGAGGGGAACAGTTGACTGTAACTAATAGCCATATAGTTAGCTGTCAAATCTGAGGCCGACAGCTAAAGTAGACTCTCATAACTAAGGTCTACAGTTACTAAATCATTTATAGTGCTGAATTAATGGGCTTAGGGTTAAATACCTCAATTGTGGCAAATTAAGGGGTTAATGCTGCGTCAAGCTTGAAATGTTTCTGATTTAGGATTAATATATGCAGATAAAATGATCTTAAAAAGATCTTGCATTTAGGTTCTGTATTAGAAACTATCCTGAAAACATTTTCTGTTGGGCTATTTTATGCTTGATGCTTAAGTACCGACCTGCCGTTTTCTGATTCAGACCGTTTTCGCATTACTGCGTGTTGACGTGTGCGCGTGTTTGATGCAGGCTGTAAGCACGGCGCTGGCACAGGTGGACCGTGAGAAGATCTATCAGTGGATCAATGAGCTGTCGAGCCCTGAGACGAGGGAGAATGCGCTGCTGGAGCTCAGCAAGAAGCGGGAATCGGTCACTGACCTGGCGCCGATGCTCTGGCACTCGTGTGGGACCATCGCTGCACTCCTTCAGGTACCGACGTGGACGTCTTTAGCCGGATTTGTGTTTGTACAGAGATGGAGAAAAGAGGTTAAGAAGGCCTCAATCCCATTCCTTTGTTTTACCCCTACCCCACCCTAACCCATCTGGAACCCATAACTTCATTAACAGCTACCAGCGCCGCTCTGTGGGCGACCCTGCCTGTCTGCAGGGACAGCAGAGGAGGGGAAAGTTCAGCTCCTCACTGCTGGGATTTAGTTACATTTAGGGGTCATACGCCTTCAAAGAGGGGGGCAGTTATTTATTATCACCCCCCCTAACTCTTCAGTGATATGAAGCTGAAGTCAGATATTCGCCAGATTCTTGTTCGAATTTTCCCGTTCCACCTTAAATGGAGCAGCTGTTACATTCTGGCGCTTCAGGTGTCAGAACTGCTGGACTATTTAAGGTGGAACGGGAAAGTTAGCTAGCTAGCTGCCGAGTCATTAGCATGCTGTTAGTGAGTTTGATTGCTCTGAAGAAAACGACCAGAATGCACTGAAACGACATGAAACTAAGATAAAAAGATATTTATTGTAATTTTTTAACTCTCACATTTACAGTCTGTAACTGTAGAACTAAAAAGAGCACCTATATAGTAAGTGGAGCTGATAAAATGCTCAGAAAACTAGGACATAATGTCAGGCCTGATCTTTTTATGCTATGTGAGTAATCTGAACAATATACTTTTATTCGTACTCTTTGATACCTTGTGTATTTTTTTCATTTCTGAGTGATTTATGTCTTTTTATTACGGCCTGATGTGTGTAAGGTTATGCGTAATTATGGCTACTGTAACACTGCAGTTTCCCTTCAGGATCAATAACGTTTTATCTATCTACTGTGTCTGTGTATATGAATGTCCACAGGGGAGTGTCAGGAACAGAGAACCAACCCAGCTTATTATCATGAGCAGACTAGCTGTGGCATTTGTCCTGAAGAGTTCTCACTCAGCTGCTCCCATGAAGCAAGATTTAGTTTTAACAGATAACGTAACTCACTAACGCAGAGATGTCGGTTAACCGATAATCACCGCTGATGTGTATAGCTGTGTATCTTTGACACCGTAGAGTTAAACGCTAAATAAGACCTGTGACCGACTCTCCCAGCACTGTGTCTGACGGATATTTTTCTTTTGATGTTTTTTAACAGGAAATAGTGAACATCTATCCCTCCATTAACCCTCCCACGCTGACGGCGCACCAGTCCAACAGAGTGTGTAACGCCTTAGCTTTGCTGCAGTGTGTGGCTTCGCATGTAGAGACACGGTAAGTGCTGCACTCCCTAAAAGGCCGAATATCATGTACTACAGCTAAAACAGAATGAGTGGCACTCGCGTGCAGGTCCCATCCTTTGCATGGTGGACGGTGCATTGCTGTGTTATTGTTGTCATGGTTAATTGTGTCACAGCATGCGTTCCTGAGAAGTAGCTTTATATCTAGAACACAGGCCAGTTGCATGTGAAGTAGAAAAATAGATTTCAGCTCTGTCTGGCACGATGGTTCACATTCGTTTAACTAAGTGACTCAAATCGGTCGTTAATGTGATGAACCCGCCTGAAATGAGCCTCATGAGCTCCTCCCACTCAGTGACATCACGTGACTGAATCACTGCATCATCGGCACAAACTAACGAGCAGAACGAGCTTCGCTGAGAAGATCATTAACTCTGATCAGCTCTCAGCTTCGTTATTAGAGCCACACGGAGGAGGAAAAGGTGAGATGAGCTGCTTCTCCACCGTTTACAGGCTTTAACGTCTGTTCGCCGCTGTTACCATGGTAACGCTGAATGGGGGTCATGCGCATTGGAAAAGAAGCTCAAGAATTCCGATCTGAGCGTCACATTAAGGTCACATGGCCACGAATCGGAAACATATCTGACGTAGGTCCACATATGAAAGTGACTCAGGTCAGATTTGAAAAGATCAGGTTTGCCCTCAGATCTGAGTCACATCAGGGCCCAAAATCAGATTCGTGCCACTTCAGCCTGGTAATGTGAACGTACTGATAAGACATTCATTGAGACCATGAACAACAGCCAGAGGTGTTTCATGGCAAGTAATATCATCACAAAGTATTAATGTGCTAATTTGATGTTGGTCCTTTCTGCCATTTCTTCATTTTTACCAGTTGTCTTGTTGTAAAAATCATTGATATTTTTAGTATTTTTCTCTGTAGTATTAAGTGTATTAAGTATTATGACGATTGTAATTAAATGTTACATTTTTGCCGTATTGTCCATCGCTATCGTGATCTCCGCATTCAGAGGTCTTCAATGGCTCCCTGTGTGTTGGTTTTCTTCTAGATCAGCATTTTTGGCAGCTCACATCCCCCTGTTCCTGTATCCATTCCTGCACACCGTCAGTAAAACGAGACCCTTCGAGTACCTTCGTCTCACCAGCCTTGGAGTCATCGGTACGTGTCTTAACCTCTCTCACAGAACATTTCAGGTGCATCTAATATTAATCATGGAAAACAGAATTTTGCGTTAATAATAGTTTAATAATAGTACCGTAAACATTTCAGTATATTTCTAAATGTATTGTCCGCTCCTCAGGGCCCACAGTCTGTAAATAGAAACAGCCGCTTTAGAAACAGCAGTGAGCTACTTTTTTGAGTGAGGTGTAATTCGGGGCAGCAAGTCTGACTGATCATTTACATACATCTTACAAACCCTGGTAACAAAGGCTGCGTTCACACAGCAGGTAAAAGTGCCCCGAATCTGATTTTCTCACCAAATCTGGTTTATTTATTGTTTGGCTGTTCACATTATCTTTTAAATGTAATCTGTATGCGACACACTGAACAGATCAGCTCCTAAACAAAAGAGCAGCGCGCCACGCGATTCTTCACCAGAATCACAGGAGCATCATGAAGCTTCACTGACTGACAGCTGGGCTCATCACCCAGAATGTGTTCACAGTAAAAAGGGCGCGGTCACTTCTTTGGTTCACGTCCTCGGATTCTTTAAGCTTTGCCTTCAAACCGCTCTTTGCGTACGTGTTCAGCGATTCTCTCTGCTCAGTCAGCAGCCCGTCTTGTTTCTACGTCACCTTTCGGTGTCCGCTCAGCTCGCTTGATCCCCCGATGGAGATGGCACCAAAAAAGGACCAGGTACCAACTCTTTCCTAATGGAAAACCAAAAAAGGCGAGTCAAGTCGAGCCGAGACCGTGCAGTGAGCGCCTTTTACATACTAACGTCATTCGCACAGGCTCCAGCGCGATGTTTAGGTCTCAACGTTATACTGCTAAAGATATGATGACGGTTAAGCAGTAGAACCCAAGAAATACCATCCCGGCTGTGATGTGGTGGCCGTAGATCATCCCAGCCGTGATGTTATTGGTGATAACTCCCTCCTTGAGTGTCTCTACTGCTTTAACACAGCAGTTAAATAAATACAGTAAGAAATTAATAAACTGGCCGTGAACGCGGCTTTAATATGTTTTAATGTTCAGTTCCTTCCTCCTAATTAGAGCTCCTTAACGAGCAGCTTGATGCTACGTCAGAGTAACGAGCTCCGCCCACTCACTGCTCAGCCGCCAGTTCGTTCAGCTCCACACAGATCGACTGACAGTTTGGGAATTTAGCGTCGTCTCATCTTCAGAGTTGGACCAAATTCTCTGTCGGTCAGATGTGGTCTTAACAGTGTCCGTTTTCTGTTTGTGGCAAAGTAAGAAGTAAAAACGTTCAAATGGCTCAAGCGTCTCCTACAGCTGTCAAAGCCGTTGCTTAGCAACGGCGTCTTAGTGGAGTGAAAAAGCCGTGATGGATGAAGAAAAAGCCGTGAAGCCGTTGTGGATGAAGTAACAGCTCAGTTAGAACGTCTCTCAACCAATCAGCTCGTGTGGCCGGAGCTAACTGTTATATAATAGTAGATAATTCACTCACAGATACATCCTTCACCAAATATTGATCAAGTTCACCTTAAATACTTCTTTACCGTTATTTTCCGTCTCAGAAAAAGGGTCGGAAGGTCTGAAACTGAACAGATGTTCTCCAGCGTGTTGCATGCAATTCCATATTTCCACCAGAGAGGTCTCCAAATCCCCTGAACGTGCGTAGTGTAGCTTTAATGGCGTGGTAAATCTGAAGTGCGACGGTGGATTGTGGAAAGTGTCTTTCTGCTTTAAATCTGCATTTACCTGCAAACACGTTGAAGATGAATCTGCGTGATTTAACTGTGAAATCCTGTGCTGTTCTGAGAAGCCTGGTTTGCTTCGATGTGATGTCTCTGTGCCTGAAACCTCTCTGAGAAAGCTCTTTGAAAAAGTGAAAGTGGTTCGCAGGACAAAACATGAACTTTGTGTGTGTTTGTGTGCAGGAGCACTGGTAAAAACAGACGAGCAAGAAGTGATTAACTTCCTGTTGACGACAGAAATCATCCCACTGTGCCTGCGCATCATGGAGTCCGGCAGCGAACTCTCCAAGACGGTGCGGTCACAAATTCACCTTACTCTACTACTGTTAGCGCTACAACAATAGTGCTCTTTTAAATGGATAGTTTGGCCCCAAACGCTGCTGCAGCTCACAGTGAATGCAAGATAGTCTTGCTAGTTTCTAGTTTGCATTAATGATGCAGATTCTGACTACTTTTCATATGTGAGTGTACATAATGGGTTCATGAACAGATAGAAAAGCAGGAGAGAAAGTGGGTTAATAATAGCTAGGGGTCATTTTTTGGTCACTGCAAATTAAACTGGTAGGTTTTATGGAGGCTGCCTCTTCACATGATCTAATGCATTGGTCACCAACCCTGGTCCTGGAGATCCAACCCTGATCTTGAGCCTGGTTCCAACCCCAATCTGCCACCTATGCTCAAGCTAAATAAATCAGAAGTTCTTGATTGGCTGAATTAGATGCATCAGTGTTAGGTAAGGAGTGGCAGGTTGGAACCAAACTCTACAGGAAAGCAGATCTTCAGTAGGAGGATTGGTGACCACTGATCTAATAAGATAGCACTAACACTAGTGCAGGGGTCGGCAACATGCAGCTCTTTTCATTCCTTGATGTGGCTCCACAGCTGAATCAGATCAGTAGGTAATAATAAAATAATCCTCCTCTACAGTAAAATAAAGCTCTGCTGATCCTTCAACACAGTTTAACAGTAAATGGTCTTAAACGCTGGAGTTAATGTAGAACTGCTGATTCACCCTTTAACCCTGAAGATCAGCGCAGACGGCTGGTCACCATAGCATCACAGACAACAGTCTCGCCCAGCTAGTAGCTAATGGAAAAGAAAAAGAGAGATTAAATATGAGCATCGATAATTTGGAGGAAGTTTAATCTCAAAGTTGTGAAGCTGTATTCAGCTTCTCATTTGCCTGATTCTCCTTTGAACTTTCCACCTTAAATAGTGCAGAAGGTACATTCTGGTGACTCTGTTTAAGGTGGAACGGGAAAATTCGAACAAGAAGCCTCACAAAATCAAACATGGAGACAATTTACAAGAACTTTTGGGGAACGTTTCCTGCCGGAGATGTGAGAAAAGCAGCTATAGCTGAGCTAAAGCTTAAAGCAGAGCGAAGCAAGTCTGTGTTTTTCGTTTAATATATATATAATACATACATCAGCACATACTGAGGCAGATTTACAGCCAAGATGGTAAAATGGACAGAAAATGTTGTGGCTTCCAAAGTGGTTTGATTTTTTTTTTGTTAAAAGGACAGAATTACATTTAATTGACATTTGGGTTGCGACCTCTGCACTAGAGTAAACTCATGAGGGCAAATGATCCAACATGTTAGTTTGTCAAGGTGAGTTTAGTAGAGATATTAAAGCACAGGTGCTTTAGCTTCCAGGTGTTGGATATCCTGTCTGGTTAGCCGGTGCTGAGGTGAGGCCAGTTGATTTGTCCTAACAGTTGTGTTGTGTTGTGTTGCTGCAGGTTGCAACATTTATCTTGCAGAAGATCTTGCTGGATGACACAGGCCTGGCCTACATCTGCCAGACCTACGAGCGATTCTCTCACGTAGCCATGATCCTGGTAAGGAAGAAATGCACCACTTTATGAGTTCTTAAGTGGGTCGATTTCACTTTATTTCACTTTAATTTGCTCCAGTGTTTGATATTCAGTGATGTCACTGCACAGTTGGTAACAGTGTTGTGATTGGTTGGCTGTCATAGGGGAAGATGGTACTGCAGCTGTCTAAAGAGCCTTCAGCCCGGCTGTTGAAGCACGTCGTACGCTGTTACCTGCGCCTCTCCGACAACTCCAGGTATTTAAAACTACCAGTAGCTACGTCTAATACCAACTATTACTCTCCTGGTTTGTGGGCCCCATTTCTCCAGTTCCAAAATGCCAAATTAGTGAGCTTTCAAAATAAGCATGTGCAATAAAATGAATGACAACTAGTAGTCGTATATTCTTCCTCAGGTGTGAGTGTTGTAATGGCCTTAATCCTGGTGTGACACACATAAGCGCAGGTAACAAACACAACCTGAGCTAATGTTGTCCCCTTTAGCTGAGTGTCAGAGTCAGGGATGTTTCAGTCGAGTTCCCAGTGGAAATAAAAACGCTGTGCAGAAACAGCACCGAGGTTCAGGATCCAGCTGCTGGAGAATGCCCAGCTCAACCAGTCCAGATCCTCTCCATATAAAGCTAATTTATTCCTTGAGGATTCCAACAGACAAATCCTGTCAGACTTGGTCTAAATGACTAGTTTAAGACCCTGGCGGGCAGATTTTACTTCCTCTCCTTTTTATGAAAGGGTATGCTTATCCTTTTGTAATGCAAGTAGTTTTTAGGAAGAATTTGGGATCCAAATTTTAAGTGAAAGTAAACCAGTTTAACTTATGAAGAGTATTTATTTGTTTTGTGTTCGGTTTGTAATACATATGCATGTATATATGTATTTATTTTTATGATATTGGGATCCTCCTTTTTTATTTTAGTTTTGAAGTAATTATATTTTCTAAAATAATCTGTTATTAACATTATTATTAACACATGTTTACTGTTATAAGAAAAGCATGGATTTTATCTTTGCATCTGTCGCTCTCCTGGTATTCGCCAAACTCGTCCATCAGACTGCCAGATAGAGAAGCGTCATCACTCCACAGAATGCGTTTGCACTGATCCAGTCCAGTGGGTGCTTTACACCGTCCGACGCTCAGCATAAAAGGGACTTACTGGGGCAGTCGTGGGCTGGAGGTCAGGGAACTGGCGCTGAGACCGGAAGGTTGCTGGTTCGATCCCCAGCGCCGACAGTCCATGACTGAGGTGTCCTTGAGCACGACACCTAACCCCCAACTGCTCCCCGGGCGCCGTGGATAGAGCTGCCTACTGCTCCGGGCAAGTGTGCTCACTGCCCCCTAGTGTGTGTGTTCACTAGTGTGTATGTGGTGTTTCACTTCACGGACGGGTTAAATGCGGAGGTGGAATTTCCCCGTTTGTGGGATTAAAAAAGTATCACTTAACTTAAACTTCCTCTTGACCTACATCATACTGTGCACTGCCCACTGCTGTTGACCCCCATAGAGGTATGTGAAACCATTCTAGCCTGATTTGGGCTGCAGTAATGATCCCATAAAGGCGTAGAACATGAAAAGATATTAATACAGACTTTACAGTGAGGGTTATTTACTAAAAAGCGCTGCGATGCTCATATTGTGAAGGTAGATTACGCTACATTATGGGAAGTGATGTCGCTTCTACTGAGTTCATAACAGGACCATGTTGTGTGATCTTGGTGGCAGCGTTTTGGTTTTCATGGTGAAAATTTAATTATTTTATTTGCCTTCATTTCGCTTTGAGTATCCTCAGTCTGTCTTTATTTTTGTTTGTTTATTTATTTATAGCTCTGTTGTTTTGTCTAGCCATGGTCATTGTTATATTTCCAAGGAAATAAGAGACTCCTGTGTTAGTCCCACAGCAGGGAAACTACAGCAGCAACAGGATAGCGAGGCACTCGAGAAGAGAAGTAATAAAGTAATGAACCTTGTTACACCTTGTAGTGCTGTATAGAGAACATATATGATGACCTCCATCCTTCACATAAACCCTTTTCACAAAAATGAGCAATATAAACAATTGTGTGAGGATAGTTATTGTTGACTGTAAACGAGGCGAAGCTGGTGCCGGCATTTCCACTGAAACAGGAGCACAGCCGTTGGATTAATCAAAACAGTTGTTTAATAGGTTAATTGATGACCGGCGTATCGTCAGATGCAGCCCTTTCTGCGCTGCGTAGCTGGACTGACAGAATATTTTTGGGTGGCTGGTTTGTTTTGCATAAACCACAATAAGATTAAACCGTTTACACTGATCAAGCGATGTTTGCACAGGTTTAATTTTGTTTGCATTTCCTTCTCTCTTTCTTTCTCTCTCTGTCTCTCTGTCGCTTTATCTCTGTCTGTCTCCGCGTCTGTCTGCGTAGAGCGAGAGAGGCGCTCCGTCAGTGTCTGCCCGACCAGCTGAAGGACACCACCTTCGCCCAGGTGCTGAAGGACGACACCACCACCAAACGCTGGCTAGCCCAGCTGGTCAAGAACCTGCAGGATGGACAGGTCACAGATCCCCGCGGAATCCCGCTGCCTTCACAGTAACGCACACGGAGACCTCGTCCAAAACCGGACGCAGGAACAGGGTCATAGGCCAACACATCTCTCTGTAGCTGGAGTTTTACATGCTTACACACACAACACGGACTGTTCTTGTACTCAAGAGCACTTAGACTTGAGGGTTTTTTTGCCAAGACTTAGGAAAGGTGCTTAATGTTTTGCTTTCAGGTTCTTTGAGCAAATTTCCACGGACGTTCTGAACCAACCCTGGACTTTACTGGACTTGCCAGAAGCAAAACGTACTCCATAGTTTTTTGTTTGTTTGTTTGTTTGAAGGCCTGCCTCTCCATCACTCTCTCTCTCTCTTACGGTCTTACAGTCTGACCCCCTCTTACGCACAGTTGCTAGAAACCTTTGAATACTGTAAAATACAATAGAATCTCTCGTCCTTCTCCAGCTTGGTCTGGAGGAGGGGTGGGATTTGTGAGGGGTTGAATAAAATATAAATAGATTTTTGTAAAATATTTTGGATGGTGGTGTTCCTGTGTTTGCTGTATTTCAGCGCATAAAGGTGCTTTATGAAATAGTAAATCATGCATGGCGCTTTGATTCTGGAGTTCACAGCTTTACACGTCCTGGATAAAACATGGATAAAACGTGACGATCCATTGTAATATACACACAATTGCTAAAAATTCTTTAGCGGTCGATGCGATAATCTTCAACTGTCATGCTTCTCGCGGGGGGGCTCTGAGTGTACAGATGAATTAAGAACCTGGTTCTGTGTAAACTGAGGGGCTGACAACTTATTTTCAGTACTCCATCCAAGATGCAGTATGTAAGATTTGATGGGTCTATAAAACCTGTTTTCATTAGTGTATAATTACCTGGAACTACGAATTGTGTTTTGGATTGAGCCCTTCAGCTCTACATAGTGAGGAGCTCCTCTTCCAACAGAGACCGCTCTTTTCTGATTGGCTGTAACGTTAAATAATCCTGTGATATGGGCCCTTTAAAACCATGGTATAAGCCCTTTAAAGCCTAACATTAAATAATCCCTATAATACTGGTCCTTTAAGCCTAATGTTAGATTATCACATGGTACCGGCCGTTTAAACCCATGATACAAGCCCTTTAAAGCCTAACATTT
>NC_051235.1:3615000-3632500 GCF_015220715.1 Pygocentrus nattereri | reverse complement strand
TGGTACTATTTTGCCTTAGAACACCCTGCATGTATCCCTCCACCACATACAAAGTGCATTTTAGACCTAAGCCCTACCCTGAAACAATGAGCGAGTTCACATGAACTCAGTAACCCGATCATAATCAGATTTCTGCAGTTATCTGATTATGGGTCATTCTGCAGAAGCGTCCAGTTTTGTGTCCCTAGACTTTACAGATATATTACACTTAAAAAACGTGTTCGTGTTACATGTTTGTGTTATTTTAACATAAAACAATGTTATTTTAACAGTTACGCCTTCTTCAGCCTCAATTTCGCAACGTTAGTTTTTAAATCAATCATATAGAATTCCAAGCACCACAGAAGTGCCTGGCCCCGCAGTCATGTCTGAAGGCCGAGGCCAAATTTTAAAGAAAAAAAATTTTTTTCTGCAATTTTATCTGATCTATACATGAATATAGATTATTATTATTATTAATTATTTACATGACACAAAGAAAACAAATGGCAAGTAAATATAAAATATCTCGCCTTGTATCTCCATTATTTTCCAGTTTTTGACATAATTTGAAAAAAGCCGGTGTCCTTTGTGTTGTGTGTAAATTTCATGATGAATGGACCAAAAGAAACGAGGAAAAATGACTTGGAAAGACGTCTGGTTCCATTGACTTACATTAAAATGAAAGTAGGTTTTTTCCTTCTCCTGTAAAGTTATTATTTTGGAGACACAAGGTTTTTATTCCGACATCAGCGATATAATGATAATACAATGCGCTCCCCAGGAGTCACGTCACTGGTGTTACCATGTAACAAAAAATTCTTAGTTTGAAAGAAAAGTCTATAAAAGTCGGATCTATGAAGAAAAGCTCATGGTGAGTCCACTGTGTCTCTCAGTTCTCAGAGATTCTCTCATTCAGCTCACGATCTCATATGAAGCTTTGAGCTGACGTCACCGGTGTGACCGACTTTATTCTGAGGTAGTTGTGAAAAAAATAGAAACACAAATGGATTAAATGACATGTTTTAGGGGGGATTTCATGATTGATGACATGTGGTTTGATGTAGGAACCTGCTGTGAGGAGCTTTTAGAGGTGGATGTCTGGTTCCCATCACCACCACTCTGACCAACTCTAACCGTATGTTTCTTCAGACCGGAGCGTTTCACACCAAACCGCTCTGAACGACTCTGTTTACATCTTAAATGTTTAATTCAGCAGATATTTTTGCAAATCTGGAGAATTAAGTCTTTAGGAACGTCCAGAGCTGCAGAGGAGCTTCTTAGAACATCCAGGAGGAAGTTTGTTAGGCGCGGTTCTTCTTGTTTTGATGCACATCTAAAGCTAAATTGGAAAGTCAGAGGTGTGGATGTTCTAACAGTATCAGCGGCATAAAAGCATGTTTATTTATTAAACCCAAACAGGGATATAAATGTTAGTAAATAGTTGGGAATGCTTTTCCTGATGGTGCTGGGCATTCAGGGCTTTAGGTCTGAGCTCTTTGACTGACCGTGCATTTTTTAGTTGAAGAGAATTGTGGACACACAAAATCCTCTACAGGATACAATGCTGGCTGGAGTGACTGGCTGAATTCTCATGCCTTTACATGGCCAGCAGACTGACCATTACAAAGACACAGATAATCCCAGCACAGGCACTCCCTATTCTCTCTCTCTGTCTCTCTCTTGGTCTGTCTGTCTCTCTCTGTCTCTGTCTGTCTGTCTCTCTCTCTGTCTCTGTCTGTCTGTCTCGCTCTGTCCCTCTCTCTTTCTCTCTCTCTGTTTCTCTCTCTCTCTCTCTCTTGCACTTATTAAGCTTAAATAATTGTTTGTTTATGGAAAAATGGGTGAAGTCAATGAGAAGAAATGAAGGGTCCCCCTTTACACCGGTAACAGATTCCACTCTTGTAGGAATGCTTTACACTAGATGTTGGAACATTGTTGGATTGAGGATTTGATTGAGCATTAGTTAGGTCAGGTACTGATGTTGGATAGTCAGTTCTGGATCACTCCAGCTCATCCTAAAGACACTGGATGGAGCTCCATCACTCCAGAGAACACAGCTCCACTGCTCCACAGCCTAATGAAGCGGGGCTTTATACCCCTCTAGCCCATGCTGGGTGTTGGTCAGTGCTTTTCTATGGAGATGTACAAGAGGTGCAGTTGTCAGAAATGAGTGACCTTAAAGTAGCTGAATTAACTCATTATAAGGGCCGTCTGGATACTTTTGGACACAGCACTGTACAAACGCCAAAATGGCCAGTAAGTGCGAGTTTTCATTTTTTAGATTTATGAGAATGAGCATACGATATAGACGGTTCTGTATAGAACCTTTTTGAAAAGAGTTCTGCTTTTATTAAGGTTGTTTATAGAACCATCTATAGCACACTCTCCATTTATCTTAAGAACCGTTTAATGATGCAAAGGGTTCTTTGAGTGTTCATGGTACTACATAAAACCATTTTTCTTTGCTAAAGAACCCTTGAAGAAGCAGAATTTTCAGTGCTATATAGAACCATTTTTAAAAACAATAAACACGTTCTCCATTAGATATTTTCCACAAATCGTTCGGCCCTGTTTATGACTTTTTATGTTTTCTCTGGCATTCATTATCCTCCAGCATTCATGTCTCTGTTTCTGTCTGTCTCTTCTTTGTGGCAGATCCCTGAAGTATGACCGAGCAGGAGTTGGCCACCCACCAAAGCTTCCTCCGTAAGTGCGCTATCACACGGCTCATTCATTGCATGCAACCAAAAGGTCCTTTTTGAGGGGCTTAAACAAAATAGCGCTGCCTTAGGAAAGTGAGAATACTGAACTTTTTCTTGTCCGACTCATTTGGGAGGCAAATGCTAGATAAGCAGTGAAGCTGCGGAAATCCAACACCCATATATGTATATATTGGTATGCAAATGGTCCCGCTTCTGCCCAGAAGTGAGTTATCCTGAAGTTTATCAGCTGGAGGCCTCGAAAGGCTTTTGAGGAAAGTAAGCAGTGTAGTGAAGTTACATAAACCTGCAGCGCTGCTATGTTTGCAGCTCTATCAGTGGCCTGATAAGCCTAATAATATGATGCTCGAAACGTGCGGTTAATGCTAATGCAGCCTTACTGAGAACCAGACGTTCTGGTCAGTTTATTCTCAGTCTCCTGTCCAACTGCTGCGGTGAGATGTCCACATCGATGTCAATTAACCAAGACTGTTTGGCGTCAGTGGTTTCCTGCTTAGGTTTTGTATTGGATAATGTAGCTAAAGAGTAATGTGAGCTTATGCACCACCAATTAGCGCTAACTATACGCCTGAATCATCAATGTTATCTATAAACATGGATTATACAACAGTCAGTTCCGGCCACACGAGCTGATCTAACTGGGCTGTTATTTCACCAGAACATCACAGGCTTTTCACAAACACTGCATCACTCTGCTGAGACGTCGTTGCTAAGCAACGGCTTTGCCAGCTGTAGGAGACGCTCAAGCCATTTGAGCGTTTTTACTTCTTACTTTGCCACAGACAGAAAACGGACACTGTTAAGATCACATCTGACCGACAGCCGATTTGGTCCGACTCTGAAGACGAGACGACACTAAATTCACTCCCGACAGAGCATTCCTCCCTTTTCCGACTGAGGACCATGGTCTCAGATTTAGAGGTGCTGATTTTCATCCCAGCCGCTTCACACTCAGATGCAAACTGGTCCAGAGAGAGCTGGAGGTCCCGGCCTGATGACGCCAACAGGACCACATCATCTGCAAAAGGCAGACGGGAAATCAAATGTTGTAAACCAAAAAAAAAAAAAAAACGTGAAAGTCATTCAGTCATTTTGACGGATGTTTCCATTCAAATGAATTCTTCTGTCACCACAAACTACAACCACTGCTACTGCTAATAATAATTATAATAATAATAATGATAATAATATCTAAAGTGCAAGTGGTTGCAATGGTATCCCATGTGCTTGCTAGGACAAGAAAAAGAAGAAGAAGAAAATAAACCAAATACCAATAGTTAATCTCATAATAACACTACAAATAATTCCCAAATAGTGTTTAACAACTATTTTAGCGTTCAGTTAAATCAAGTACAGTCAAATTATATGGGACTTTTATTGTGAAAGCATTATTGTTCCTCCTGAACATGATTAAAGTTATTGCAGGGGAAGTGATGGCAAATCGAACCGCTCCGATCTTCGAGCGCGAACACTCAAAGATCCATTTGATCGCATAAACGGCTCTTTGCATGGTCAGATGTTTCTCCTCTGTGATGCAAAACCAAGAAAAAAGGGTTCCACGTAGTACTAAATAAGGGTTCTTCCACTCGTGACTCAACATTTGTGGGACCCTTTTTAATAGGTTCCTTGAAGAACCATATGCAACACGTGGAACCCCTTTTGTTAAGAGTGCTGGGTAACCAGCCAGGGTGTCAGTGGGTGAAGTAAATCATGTCAATATTTTGGATTGAATGTGTTGAATTTGAGCTTAAATTTTAACAGAGTAGGTTAGATTAAGTGACCCTTATTAGTCCCACAGCAGGGAAATTTCACCTCCACATTTGGTCCGTCCGTGCAGTGAAACACCACATAGACACTAGTGAAGATACACACTAGGGGGCAGTGAGCACACTTACCCAGAGCGGTGGGCAGCCCTATCCACAGTGCCTGGGGAGCAGCTGGGGGGGTTAGGTGTCTTGCTCAAGGGCACCTCAGTCACATACTGTCGGCTCAGATCGAACCGGCGGCCTTCCGGTCACAAGGCTGGTTCCCTAACCTCCAGCCCACGACTGCTACACTTAGTAGCAGTTTGAGATCCCTGCATTAAAAAATATCACAAATTACTTAATAACTTGAAACAGTGTAAGCCAAGAGTAGAATGATCCAGGCAGTTAGCACGATGCTAATTGGGGTATTAACTTCCATTACTCTTTATCCAAAACTTATCTGATTGGCTACATTTGGGATAAAAGGAAAATCATATTTTTGGTTGAACCATAGCTTGAAGTAAGCTGGAATGAAGGAACGTGAGGTAGAGAGGCGGTGGAAGGAGAGAGGGGGGTGCAGCGAAACCCCGGATTGATTTCCTGAACATGAGAGAACGAGGCGGGTATTTCACTCCAGTCAGTCTTGGGTCAGGGTTAGGGTCAGGATTAGGGTCAACGTTCACTTGATGACGTAAGAATGTGGGTCAGATGTGTCACCTGTCGTCTGACCGCTCCTTGTCTGTCTGTCCGTCTCACCTGCAAGCCCCTCACAAATATTGCAGAATGACCTGATCACAGGAATTTAAGATGATCGTAGTTATTTGAGACGATCGGTTACTGTCCACAGTCATTAGGTTTCACAAACGTGAACGTGAATCGGGTAGTAAGTGCAGTCGCCGAGGCACATTTTGTTTCGAATGGAAACTGCTCACTTTTTGCACTAGAACACACTGAGACCCTGTTTACACTGGGCCGTTTCTTGGGTCTTGAGCATCAGGATTAAATTGAGATGATCCAGATTCAAAATGCGGGTGTAAACGCAACCAAGACTACATTAAAAACAGATTCAAATCTGATCACTCAAAACACTTCTGGAGGTGCTCTGAGACGCCAAATGTTATATTAATGTTAGTGCGTCCATCTCACCAAGTCACATTGCACAACCAAAACTCCTACCAACACTGTGGCTCCGCCCCTGGAAAAAAACTCACTTGAGTGCCACTTTACTAGGCCCCTTTATTGGCCCCAGTTAAAGACCCAGGGAACCTAAATCTTCGTAATAATTATAACCTTCTAATGAGGTCAGTAAACATGTGCTTCGCCCTTCGAATAATGTTCCACTGACCAACAAATCTCCTGTCCGTGTAAACTCGACGGTTCCAATGTTGGCTAACGCTTCTGTAAGAGTTCCCCTGACCAGTCTCAAGGCTGCGTCTCTGGCCCCGCCCACACAGAACAGTTTAAGAGTCAGAGAAACTTACCAAGCTAAAGCTAAGAGAGACAAATCCATCGTTATTTATACGACAGTTACAGCCTTACTCACCTGTCCGTCTGTCCAACTCTCCAGGTATTCAGATGGACGCCAACCTGCAGTCGATGCACGTTGGAGCCGTGATGCGGAAGGTGAAATCCCGCACCTGGAAGAAGCAGCGCTACTTCCGCCTGCAGGATGACTGCGCCACCATCTGGTACAAGAGCAAAAAAGCAGGCAACGCCCACTCCACCTGTAAGCTCTGCTGGCCATGGAAAAACCCACTCAGCCTTTTGTATGAGCCTTTTACTCCATAAACCCTGGATTTGGTGCTGGGTAGAGGCGTCCACGCAATTCTGGGAACGAGCTTCGGAATATGCTTTTGATCGGGGATTAGAAAAGGGAAAAAATGAGAACCAACAACAAATAATGTAATTAAAAACAGCCGCAAAGTGAGTGACACCATTATAAAGATGTGGCTCCAGTTGAAAACCGATTAGAATGAAATAAAACAAATATACTGTACAGCGTACTGTGCACATATTAGGCCTATTAAAATTACAGTAAACAGTACATGGCACTGAATCATGATGTATGTTTGATATTATGATGTTCCGGATCTTCACTGAGGGAAATTTTGGCTTTGACTGGACCTTATTGAATTTTAATTCAAGACCTCTAGTCTAGCTTTAAAGTTCCCAGTTTGGTTTTGAAGTAAAGGACTGAAAAGTCTAGTGTGAAGCCACTGAAAAGTGGCCAGCTTGGCTTTGGTTTTGTTTTGTGTGTTTGGAGAGAAAAATAAAGTAATAGCGGCGGCTGCAAACCTGAACCTGCTTCCAGCGTCCTTCTGGAGCCCCGGGTAGCCCAGGTTGTGCTACAGTGGTGCCGAAACCCGGGAGTCACCCCACCACCCACCACCCACTAGCACTTCCCCTCTGCCCGCTGTCCTCACCAGGCTTCATCCTCGCTCGGAGTTTGGGCCCTGCCTTATTGTCGGCACGCCAGATAGCCATTTTATTTACTATCCCAAACCACCAGAGAACCTACATGTGTTCCCTGAGTTTTATATGGAATGTCGATGATGAAAAATAGTGGAAAATCAGGAAAGTCTTTCAGTATCCTACAGTTAAACCAAAACCCTCTTAAAACTGTAGTGTAGGAATAATATACACACTTCAAAATAAAGGTTCTTCAGGAGTTCTTAAGTAAAGAAAATGGTTCTATATAGAACCATGAACACTCAAATAATCCATTGCATGATTAAAGGGTTAATCCATCATCCATAATACCTTTGGATTCTATGTAGAACCTTTCTGAAAAGGGATATATTTTCTATACAGCACCAAAATTGGTTCCACACTTTAAACATAAGATGGTACTTCAAGGAAAGAAAACGGTTCTATACAGAACCACGAACACTCAAAAACCCTTTGCGTCTTTGCATCATGCAAGCATTCTTCATACTGATGGAGAATGTGCTGGAGATGGTTCTATCTAGAACCTTTTTGGAAAAGGATCTAAATATCATTCAAAGGGTTCTTCTATTATTACAAGCTTGACATCATAACAATAGAAGAGCCCTTTTTGGTGCTCTGTATAGAACCATTTTCTTTACTACAGAACCCTTGAAGAACCATTTGAAAAGGGTAGATGTGTATGTGATTTTCATCTATGGACGTATGCCTGTGTGTTCAGTCTCCATCAGTGATGTGGAGGCAATTAGAGAGGGTCATCAGTCTGAAGTCCTGCTCAGCATCGCAGGCGAGTTCCCCGCGGACCGCTGCTTCACCCTGGTGTTCCGCGGTCGGCGCAACAACCTGGACCTGGTGGCTGAGTCAGCGGAGGAGGCGCAGTCATGGGTCAAAGGCATGAGGAAGCTCATCGAGAGCCTGGAGAACATGGATGAGCAGGAGAAGCTCGACCAGTATCCTTCACAGTACACACTTAAAAAAGTTCTACATAGTGTCAAAAAGGGTTCCACACTTTAGTAAAGTAGTAAATAGTTTTATATAGAACCATGAACACTCAAACAACCATTTGCATGATTAAAGGGTTCTTAGCATTATGAAAGGGTTCTTCAGACCAATGGAGATAGTTCTATATAAAACCTTTTTGAATATGGTTCTATGTAGCACCCCAAAGGGTTCTTCTATCATTACAAGCTTGACACTGTAACAATAGAAGAATGCTTTCAGGTGCCATATAGAACCCTTTTCAGAAAGGTTTTACATAGAACCATCTATAGCACATTCATGCATAATTTCCATCGATCCAAAGAACCCTTTCATTAAAGATCATTAATTTCAGATCCCCATTAAAAGGTTCTTCAGAGTGATGGAGAACGTATTTCATGTGGTTCTATATAGAACCTTTTGAAAAGGGTTGTATGTAGCATCAAAAACAGTTCCACAAAATTTTCAAAAAGATGGTTCATCAAGGGTTCTGAAGTAAAGAAAATGGTTCTATATAGAACCATGAACACTCAACTTCAAACTGATTTAGATGGTTCTATATAGAATAGGGAACCATATACATTACATTCTCCATCAATCTGAGGAACCATGCAAAGAACCCTGTAATCATGCGAAGGAATCTTGAAGTGTTCATGGTTCTTTACTAAAGAACGCTAGAAGAGCCATCATTTTTAAGAGTGTACCAGTGTACACCCTTTATGTTTTTATTTCCAGTCAAAAGTGCCAGTGGCGCAAAAAGGGGGTATGCAGCGTATGCGGCGCATATGGGCGTATATAGAGGGGCGCCAAAACGATGCCGGAACATTATGTGTAGTCTGCATTTTCTGTAAGAGCTGTTTGTTCAAGTCTGATACACATCAAAAAAACAGCACCGCGCTAATCAGCCGCCCATCCACTCCGTCCCCACCCTCCTGTCATCTGCTCCCAAACACAGGCGCTCGAGAACGCGCCCCATAGGGAACGGAAGAGGGAGAGAGAAAAAGATGTTGTAGGGATGAAGAAAAGCTTCTCAAAGTGGTTGAAAGACAGCAGCTTGGTCAGTTTATACGCTTTATTCACCTACGTCACCTTTGTTTACCAAAACGAGACTGTAGGGTCCGAAAGTAGCGCTGGACCACTGGGTTCTAGCAAAGCTGCCTCACTGCTGCGTTCCCAAACGCACTTATTCAGAAATAAAGGAATCTAATAGAGGATAAACCTTCCATAGTTTCCCCAGAGATCCCGAACTTCCCGAATAGAGTCACACCATCAGAAGAGATCGCCTCTTCAGTTTGAGATGTATGCTAGCTGTGCTAGCTAAGGCTAGCCATGTTACTATTACCCAGCCAGCCAGATGAATGATAGCAGTGAGGCAGCGAGCTAACGCTAAAGCTAAACTGGGTTCTCCAGCTACGACCTGATTAACCCTGAACTGCTTATTTTCTCGGTTTAACTTCAAACGAGTGACATTAGTCAAGCCACAGCTCTTTATAGTAGCCTGTTTAGCTAGCTAACCTAGCCAGTCAACACTCTAGCTAATATGCTAACCGTGGCGGCCTGGTCTGAAGCTCAGCTCGCTGGTGGCACTAAATCAGCTTAAACTCTTAGTTTCCAGCCTCATTCACACACATTCAGCCTGGAACTGTTTTAGTTGAGTTTTCCTTTACATTTTGATTTATTTTGTCCTTTTATTTATTTAATTTTCTGTTTTACCTTTTTATTTATTTTATTCCATACTTTTCGCCTTTTACCTTTTTATTTCATTTATTTCTTCCTTTTATTTATTCTGTCTTCTGTTTTACTGTTTATTTTATTTCCATAATTTACTTTTTTATATAAACATGGTGTTTTAACCCTCTTTCTTTGTGCTTATAATTTATTATTCTAATTATTAATCTCTATTTTATTGCGTTACTTTTTAGCCTGTCCACTTATCAGTTTATTCTGAATTATTTTATTTCTTCTTAATTAAATCCTCATTGCTTGTTTTTTGCTCTTACCATTTAATTTGTATTCTGTTTATAAAGTTCCTTATTTTAGCTTGCCTGCTTAAATATTTGATTTTAATTTTAATTTTTTTTCAGCCACTTTAAGTTGTAAATGCTCGGCTGCATTAGAAATGAGGGCTACCCTCAATGTATTACCGAGTGAAAATAAAGGTTGATTGATTGATTGATTGATTACAAGAGTGTACACTTGCATGCTCAGCCGGACTGTATTTGGCATTTAACGGTCGTGTTAACATGTCTAATTTGAAATGACATTAACGAAATTAACCCCACAGCCTCGCTTTCGTTTCAACATAGACGCGGAGTGAATAAGGTCCATTATATCAGTTTGTTAAGGGCAGGCTTGTAAACATTAAGGTTAGCTTTAGCTAAAAGCACAGGTGCTGTATTGACAAATGGGCAAGTGCAAAAGCACGAAAGGTAACGATTTAGTTAAAACTCTTGTTAAAAATCTTATGTAGAGTCCAGGCTGTTGTTCAGATTTGCTGTTACATATTTTTACTTTAGTGTGTTTTTTGTTTGTGATATTTGAGATGATCATCTGCTATAATATGTGATGAAATAACACAATAAAAGTGTACAATATTTGTCTTGTATTTTATAAGTGCATGAATAAGTGAGATCTGGACACATAGACTACGGGGGCGGGGTTTAGCATGGGGGCGGGGTTTGGGGGGGGCGCCGATAATATGTTTGCATCCACCTCAGAAAGTATGTAGTTGCACCCCTGAAAAGTGCCCACCCAGACCTCCAAATCACTCAGTGTGTCTGGTTACATCAGAAAATGATCAACCAACTTCTAAGACTGAACTGTGGAGGTGTGGAATTGAGACTTTGCTTCACTCCTACCACAGCTTGTATCGTAGGGGGGCAAAACACAGAGTAGTCCGTTGTCGTTGCAGCAGGAACATGTTCCTGTTCCTTAACTGCGGTTTCAGGTGGATCAGCGACTGGTTCAAGAAGGCGGATAAGAACGGAGACGGCAGGATGAACTTTAAGGAGGTCAGAGACTTGCTGAAGATGATGAACATGGACATGAACGAGGATCACGCACACCGCCTGTTCACGGTAACAATAAACCCCAGTAAACAACGCTGGCTGTGTGAACACATGATCTCTGTATTATAAGTGCTGCAACAGGTAATGCTTGACGCAACCTCAGCAGACGTCTCGCGGAGACGCCCTTCGCCTGGCTTCAGCGAACTATATGACATAATTGTGGAGAAAACGAATGACCGCAGACGTCGTGCAGAGGCTTCGCTCAACATGTCACGCACATGACAGCTGGGCGAACTCTGTGGACGAAGAAACAATGAGACAAAGCCTCTGATTATTCGGTAAAAAAGAGGCGTGCCATGAAGCAAAGATGGACAACTTTGAGGAGCTTTGGCTTTGGCAGACACACTAATGTTTCACAGAAACTCGCATGTGTTAAATAAACAACGAGTATCTCCTAAATGTAAGATGTTAAGTCAGTTATTCTGTATTAAGTACCACTAAGCACCAAAACATACAGGTTATCTTATATTTAGGTTCACATGAGGATGAGGCTGAAGTTGGCTTCCTATCTTCACCAGCTTCTTGTTCGAATTTTCCCGTTCCACCTTAAATGGTGGCAGTATTCTGAAATCAAATGTTGCCCTAGCTGACATAAAAGATCTGGTGGTTAGTTTTCTCCTCTGAGTGCCTTCGGTTATCCAGTGATGTTGCATCAGTGGCAGGTCGAAAAGATGTGGTAGAGCTTCACAAGTCCCCCCACTAAACAGGAACAAAGCAGGAAGGGTGAAGACTCACTCCAGACTAGGAGGCTGCACCACATGTTTTCAATTGGCCACTATTGCAACCTTATCTGACAGCTCAACACGCTTGGAGGAGATTGCTAACCATTAATTCTGTTACGTCAGTTACCAGGCGCACATGTTGGCTAGCATCACGCTGAGCGATGGAGGGGTTAAGACCACTCTACCCACCCAGACAGAGAGGACAGTTATGCTATCACGGCCTCCTGGCCATGGACGGCTGTAGAATCACGGGGGATTGAACTCAGAGCTCATTATACTAAAATTAATTTCAGGACTTTATCCTAATGATGTTACGATGAGTTCTTTTGGTTCAACGAACACTTAATGCATGAGTTTCAAATTGCAGTTTACATTTACCCAACCCTATTTTTGCTCTTTGTGAGATGTTATTTAAATTCAGTAGTAACATATGTGCTATACTGTGTACTCTGCAGAAGGCGGATAAGTCTCAGTCGGGCACCCTGGAGGACGACGAGTTTGTGTTGTTCTATAAGATGCTGACGCAGAGGGAGGAGGTGAACAAGATCTTTCAGGAATACTCCAGCGATGGACAGACATTGTCGCTCCGAGATTTGGAAGAGTTCTTGCGAGAGGGCCAGCTGGAGCAGGAACGAGTACAGGAACACGCCATGGAGCTCATAGAGCGCTACGAACCATCTGACACAGGTAAACATCTCAGCTGCAGATTCAGTACATTCTCTGATACGACCATTCAGCCAGTTTGTTTGTTGGCGGATGTGAAGTTTTGCTTTTAGTATGATTGTAACGCAGAGCGAGGAGGCGGACGCATATACGAAGATGAGCGACTTTTATTAAGGGCAAATCCAGGGTCATGGTCAGAACGGTCCAGGTTCAAATAGCCCAGACGAAGAGATCGAGGAACAGACATAATGAGAAACACAGGATAAACACAACGGAGAAACACACCAAACAAATCCAACACATCAAACACGATCAAACAAAGACCAGCACTAGACTAAGGAAAACACAGGGCTAACGAAGGATCACAAGACACAGGTGGAAAACAGGTGGAAACATTCAAGGGCGGAGACAAGAAACACGGGGCAGAACCGGGAGGAAGCCAAGCAAAGAAGCACAGGGACGATAAAAAGTAAACACAAAAGCACATGGAGGAGTGGGAGGAGCCAATCGTGACACTGATGCTAATGATCTGTTACAAAACTGTTATTAAAGTTAGAATAAAAATAACATCCAGAAGACCTCAGAATTAGTAGAAGCCGTGTGCGAAGTACAACCTGGTATTCAGAGGGTTCAATGTTGGCTGGCTACTCCAGCGATGGTGGGCTGCTAACTCACTCACCACTGTGGCGCTGATGCTTGAAATGCAGCGAAATGTTTGTTTTATCACTTCTTCTTCTTTAAAGAGAGATTCCCAATATTATGCAGCATTTGCTGGAACTGTGCGGGAGGGAGCAGGACAAAACAATTTGACTGCGAGCGGAGCAAAAGATTCCGTTTTTCTGTGGGAGTGGGCGGGAGCGGGATGAAATCTTGCGGGAGTGGGCGGGTCTGAAAAATAGACCTCTTCTGTGAAGGACCAACTGGGTGACCCAGTCTGCTATAGCGCCACCCTGAGGCAGAGCAATGCTGCATCTTTAGTTAGTTAAGAACACCAAAGACCTAATTGTGGGTGAAGCAGCCAAACAGTAAGCTTCCCTGAATTGGCATTTGGGCGTCTAAAGGACACAATAACATTATAGAATTTTGAATTTGAGACTCCAGGGGGTTAATTAGCAGGTCCTGGACCCCCCAGGTCCCCCTGTGTTTTGCACCTTGAGTAAAAGTATATACTTCAAAATAAATGAGTAATGTGAAAGAGACAAATTTTAGTAGAACAGAAAATATAAGCATATAAGCAAATAAGTAAAAAAATGTTTTGATGAATGTGTGAAAAACGGTTTGGAGCACAATTTGGACACGTTCATTGTGAGGTGGACTCATCTTGAGATCTTTTCAGAGGACAGTGAATCTGCACTGCTATACAAGCTGCACACTGACCACTTTAAGTTATCATTTCTATCATTTCGTTCCATGGAAAGATAGAATAAAATATTTGCAGAAATGTGAGTGGCGTATTCACTTTTGAGAGACACTGTAAATGCCGTGTCACCTGAAGTCAAAATGATCAGACACCTGCACCTACAAAAACGAAACCTCATATACAGGCAGCCGTTTCACTGGCGTTCGGTTACCCCTCTCACTCTGAGACATAAAACACCCTCAGATACAGATATCACCCCTCACCCGTCCCGAAAGGGAGGTTCCTGCGTCACATCGCAGACGTAAAACATCCTTTACGTTCCCATATTTAACCATTCACTTGTAAAAAGATGGTTCTTTCATGACGAAAATGGCTCTATAGAGAACCAAAAACACTCTAAATGATTCAAGTGTTGCCATGGTGACCGTTAGCGATTATCAGAGGAGAGCTTTAACAGTGAATACTGTTATTTAAGGTGGAGAAAGGCGGATTGACTCTCTGCACTCGTTCATTTTTGGTTGGATAATTCTGGGTTCAACAATGAAATGTTTGGCGTCCAGTCTGGTGTATTTCACTGCTGTGGTTGATGGCCAAAGCTGGGAAATTTGGACTCTTGATGAATTGTTCTTCCTGACCGCTGCTGCTAGTAGTAGCAGAATTTTCTGTCACTGCTCCACTGAAAACAAAGGAATATCTGATCTTTTCCCATTTTGTCCGTCTACTGTCTATCCCCAATCATTGATCTAGGTCAGGCGTTGGCAGCCCAAATGCTAAGACGAGCCGTTTTCAACGAAAATCAAAGCGCCTTGAGAGACACATTTTATGTCCATTTTACCATTTAGGGTGTAACTTTAAGCTGCAGCTCAGCTATGGCTGCTTTTCTCGCATCTCCAGCAGGAAACTTTTCCACAAAATTGGAATATTTTCTTGTAAAATGCCTCTCAATGTTCGACTTTTTACGAGGCTGAAGTTGCTTCTCATTCGCCATCTTCTCGTTCGAATTTTCCCGTTCCACCTTAAATGGAACCAGAATGTAGCTGGCGCACCATTTAAGGTGGAACAGGGAAATGTGAACAGGAAGCTTCAGCTTCGTGACTTTTTAGTGTTTGTCAGTTTCTCGTTGCAGATTAAATGTATCAGGAAGCCAGCTGGAGTGATTATAAACACAAAGTCCGTTCGTCTCCAAATTATCGATGTTCGTCGTGAATCTTTCACTTTGCCGTTTCGTTAACAACTAGCTAGGCGAGGTTGCCGTCTACGTTGCTATGGTGACCAGAGGTCTGTGCTCTGGTCTTCAGGGTTAAAGGCTGAATTAGCAGTTCTACATAACTCCAGCGTTTAAGACCATTTAACAGACGTTACAGCCTGTAAACGGTGGAAAAGCAGCTCATCTCACCCTTTTCTCCGTCGTCTGGCTCTAATAATGAGCTGAGAGCTGATCAGAGTTAATGATCTTCTCAGCGAAGCTCGTTCTGCTCGTAGGTTACTGAGTAGGAGGAGCTCATGAGAGTCATTTCAGGCCGGTTCATCACATTAACGACAGATTTGATTCACTTGACTAAATGAGTGTGAACCGTCGAGTCATAGAGATCGGATTTGAGCCGAAAACTGGATTTGAGCCGCGAAGCTTGTAACGTAAACATAGCGTCTGTTCACCTGGTTTTAACAACTTCTGCAGGTAAAACAAGCGCAAGTAAAGCCAGCTTCATATGGGAATTTGCTGTTCCACCTTAAATGATATAGCTGTCAGGCATTGGAATGTAACGACTGCACTATTTAAGGTGGAACGGTAAAAATCTTCAAATATAAATTTGCTTATTAGCTAAAATAGTACGTTTCAAATTCTTTTCCTAGGGCACTACTCTGTCATGGTTATCTGTGCACTGTGGATGTAGTACTTTGAGTTAGAAGGGTCAAAAATAATAATAAAAAAATTAATGTACAGCCTGGTGTCCTTAAAAGGCTACAGTACTGTTACCGGTATTCAGTTTCGCGGCCTTAAATTAGCTGAAGAATGCAGACTGACTTGTTTAGGGCTCTGAGATTAGGACTATTGACTCTGAACTCGACTGTACTGACTCGGGACTTGAATTGAGACTCGACTCTCCTGACTCAGGACTTGAGTGTGAAGACTTGAGACTTGCAACTTAGACTTGTTCCCACCTCTGGCGTCTACCGTTTCCCTCATTTAGAGCACGGACACTCAGAGAGACTCCGGCTACGAATCGCAGCTTTAAAGTTCAGGAAAATCGTAGACACTCCTGTGACCCTGTTTAGCCTTGTGTTCCTGTATTTATCCCTGTATTGCTTATCTTGTCCCGTTTCTCTGCGTAGCTAAGACGCGCCAGGCCATGACGATCGACGGGTTCCTGATGTACCTGCTGTCGTCGGAGGGCTCCGTCTTTAAGCCGGCCATGCAGCAGCTGTATCAGGACATGAGCCAGCCGCTCTGCCACTACTTCATCTCCTCCTCGCACAACACCTACCTGATGGGGGACCAGTTCCGGGGGAGCAGCAGCGTGGAGGCGTACATACGGTACACGAACACACGTGAAGCAGTGAAACAGTGAAAGGACTCAAACGTTGGACAAACGTTTGCTTGATCTCACTGGAGACTTTGAAGCAGGTTGATAGGCATAACGTTCTGACCACCTCCTCGTTTCTACCCTCACTGTCCACTTTATCAGCTCCACTTACTGTATAGCTGCACTCTGTAGTTCTACAGTTACAGACTGTAGTCCATCTGTTTCTCTGATACTCTGTTACCCTGTTCTTCAGTGGTCAGGACCCCCATGGACCCTCACAGAGCAGGTACTGTTTGGGTGGTGGGTCATTCTCAGCACTGCTGTAACACTGATGGTGTGTTAGTGTGTGTTGCGCTGGTATGAGTGGATCTGAATCCACAAACCAAAAATAGCAGCGTCCTGTGACCACTGATGAAGGACCAGAGGATGACCAACACAAACTGTGCAGCAGCAGATGAGCTGTCGTCTCTGACTTTACATCTACAAGGTGGACCGACGAGGTAGAGGTGTCTAGTAGAGTGGACAGTGAGCGGACAGTGTTTATTGGTCATAATGTTATGCCTGATTGGTGTATTTGGGTGACCATTGATTTCTAGTGTTTGTTAGCACTGTTATCCTTGTGGGTCCAGCGCTAAACTAATGAAGGGTCATTCTACAGAAACGTCCAGTTTTGTGTCCCTAGCGTTTACAGATATGTTAGGGTTACAATCTATTTATATTCTAAAGTAAAACAATGTCATTTTAACAGTTACACCGTCTTCAGCTTCAAAAAATGACCAATATTGGTTTTTTAATCAATCCTATAGAATTCCAAGCACAGAAGAGCTCGTCCCCACAGTCATGTGTGAAGGTTGAGGCCATAATTTAAGCTGAAAAACAATTTTAACTGCAATAATCTCGACATGACTATGGAATTTATAAATTAAATGACATAAAGAAAAAAGCCAGATAAATATTATAAAATATATAATGAAAGTCCCCCAGGAGCCGTGTCACTGGTGTTAGTGCGTGACACAAAACTCTTATTTTGAAATAAAAGTCACGCCGATGACGTCGCTCGGCCTCCTTTCACCTGTTTTCTGAGGATCTCTGAAGAAAAGCTCATGGTGAATCCACTGTGTCTCTCAGTTCTCAGAGATCTTCTCATTCAGCTCATGATCTCATACGAAGCTTTGAGCTGACGTCACCGATGTGACCGACTTTATTCTGAGGTCATTATGAAAAAAATCGAAATGGATTAAATTCCATATTTTAGTGGATGTTCCGTGATTGATGACGTGGTTTGATGCTCC